>NW_027189131.1:522642-527642 GCF_040958095.1 Procambarus clarkii
AATTTCGAGAGCCAAAAAGAAACGTTATCTTCCCCAGTGTTGGCCAGCCCCCATTTTGATCGAGGTTATCTTGAGATGATTTCAGGGCTTAGTGCCCCCACGGCCCGGTTCTTTACCTGGCATCCTTTTTGTTACTCATCTTCAAAAGTTGCTTGTAGCAGCTGTCTAACTCCCGGGTACCTATTTACTGCAAGGTGAATGGGGCTATCAGAGTGAAAAAAAATTTGCCCATTTGTCTGCTTCCACCGGGGATTGAACCCGGAACCTCAGGACTACGAATCCAAAGCGCTGTTTACTCCACTGTCAGGCGCCGAGTTGTCAGGCAGATTAGCAATATATCCTGTATATTGATATGTCTGCTGCACCTGCAGGTGCCTGATAAGTGTCTGACTTATGTGTGTGGGGGGGAGGGGGCGGGGCAGTATTATTTAAAAAAGGAGGAAGATACTGTCGATCATCAAGTGTAATATTTTTCCAGGAAGTTCGATAGTTCGAAGGTACAGGACAGTAATGTTTCAAAAAGGGGAAGATCGATACACTAGATGATCGACAATATTATTTTTCCAGAAAGTTTGATAAAGCCCAGAGGAACTATTCAATGGTGGAAAAGGAAGCCTTGGCCCTAATCCTAGCTTGCCATAAAATATGCCATGGAGAGCAATGTGATTAAATTTTCGAGAGTAACTATTCGCCCAATGAAAATCCCCAGCTCGGTACTTAGGCACGGAAAACGGGGGTACTATTAAAACAATGACTTCACAACTCTTCAGTAATATAAAAGATAAAATGAGCTCCACTACAATCATACACTCCATGAACAGGACTTTACTTACGGGATGTAGGCAGTTTCTTGTGTACAAGGCTATCTATAAAACACCATAATAAGAATCTTCCACTCTACTGGTGAATACTAAACTGAATGGCCATTACACTTCAAGTGCATTAAAAATGTTGGAAAACCCGACATCATTTTCTATTATTAAATACAATCTGCAGATAATATTGCTGCTGTTGTATACACAAGTTACCCCATAGAAAATGTAGCTTTTAGTGGAATTATCCATCAACAGAAAACGGGATATCATTGCCACAGTGCTATAAATTCACCAGCTATTCTGTTGGTAATTATTCCTAAATACCGTAGTCTTTGGACTTTGACCCTCATAAAAACATATTTGAATTAACTTAATTATCTGTATCAATATAAAGTAAATGTGACCCTTCTATCACTTATTGACATCTGGACACGAGAGCCAGGCGTCAGTGGTGGGAGGTCAGCTATTGTTCAAGAACAGTGGCAGGAGGAAATTCAGCTCCTATAATTCTCCTTTGAACGAAGTGTTATGGAGATCAAATTAGTGCTTCTTCCATTATCAACACGCAGTCAACATCTAAACAAGGGAAGCGTCTTACCTAAACCCGTTTATCTAATCGTTTCTGGCCAGTAAATGTTAAGTAGATATAGAGCAAACCGGTTAGTACATTAGACAAGCCATTAAACTCAGGAACGAGAAGAGGAAGAAAGAATTAATCTTGGGACATCAGTTCCTTGGGTGTTGGAAGCCAGCCTCACATGAGGATTATTTGGTGTCAACATCCTAGTAATACCTGGTGGACTAAGCCTACCATACAATAAGATAAGGCACCCAAATTTATTTACTAATGTACGTAGTTTAATTACCTGCATTTATATAAATTTAATATAACCCCCCCCCCTGATGTGTAAGGATCGATTTGTGAGAATATTGTAGAAACAGTCCACTAAACATACAAATTGCTATCGAAAGAGATAAATTAACGTATATACAAGTTCTATATAAATTCATATAAATTAAATAAATATAAATCTCACAGGTCGGTTCCCACAAAAAAAACCTATTACCTAGTTTATAGGACAAAACAACTCATTAGTGCCAAGGCCACAGATCACCAGGCCATGTCTCCATACTGCCTCCCAGTCGACAACAGACACCAAAAGCCCGCGCTTCTAGCTGCATGCGGCCTGCAGTCAGACGACTGTGTTCGAGCGCCTCGGCCTAGTAATTTCCCTACCAAGCCATCTCTAACTATCCTTCATAGGTTTCTCATTTGAGAGGTAGAGAAGTAGAGGTGCATTCAGTCACAAACACCTCCGGTAGAGGTCTGATTAACGCAGTGATGGCTGTGCCAGGCAGCTGTAATGGTGGAGGGATGAGATGTTCCTAATGTGTGTGCTTACACCGGAGCCATGCTCACACCGGGCAGTGTTGGCAACCCATGCAGTCCACACTTGTGCCTACTGGCTGCTTAGTTCTTTTTCTGGGCCAAAGCGACAGTGAAGAAGCAAGTTTTGTGGAAACTTTAAAGTGATGGGAGAAATGGGACAGCGAATGGGTTTATTCTAATGATTAGTATTTAGTTAGCTGAGTTTCATGAGGATTCTTGCTAGTGTTTTAAAGTAATGGGGCGAGTGAATAATGTAATGTACAGCTAAATGATGTTATTAATAACAGACGAAAGAAGTTTTTTTTTTTGATAAGACATATATTAATAAGGACTACATATGCCTGACACATCATTGTGTACTTAAACAAGATATCTTCTTATCTTGAAAAAAAAGATATCTACATTTAAATTGACTGCTAGATTTTTTGTGTCACCAGTAATGAAAAACAAAATGGTGTAGTTGTAACTAGCAATTTCTGCCCATGTGAGTTGACAAGAAAAGTCAACATGCATCGGAACTCTGAAAAGAAGCATGCTATGGCAAGGAGATTAGAGGCCAAGACTGGAAGCTCAACTCCAGCCTGTCACTCCCACCTGTGTTGTGGTAGACAGCACAGCGGCACTGTTGAAGCTAGACAGTGAATGGTGTGGATAAAGTTTCTTGATGGCTGTGCCAGCAGCACCACCCCAAGGCCAGTTTGTGGTGCACTGGCACAGCTCTCGATACTATCACGTTCACTCAAGTCTCAAAATGTGAGGGAGTTAACTTTTTGCACTAACATCACACATAATAAAAGTGTTGGAAAGTGAGATTAGGAATCAAATTTCTAGTTTTATGGAAAACAATGAGTTGCACAACCCAGGACAACATGGATTTAGAGCGGGAAGATCCTGTCTGTCACAGTTACTCAACCACTATGACAAAATCACAGAAGCCCTAGAAGAAAAGCAAAATGCAGATATTGTATACACAGACTTTGCAAAGGCGTTCGACAAATGTGAACATAGGGTGATAGCACACAAAATGAGGTCAATGGGAATAACTTAAAATAGGACGCTGGATACTCACTTTCCTGTCGAACAGAACACAGAGTAACAGTCATTCAAATAAATAGAGCCCAAGCAATGTTTAAAGCTCTGTACCTCAAGGTATAGTCCTTGCACCGCTACTGTTCCTTATTCTTATATCAGATACAGACAAATATACACGTCACAGCTTCGTGTTATCCTTCGCAGATGACAAAAATCAGCATGAAAATTACCTCTGTTGAAGACATTGAAAAATTACAAGCAGATGTCAACAAAATTTTCAATTGGGCAGTAGAAAATAACATGATGTTTAGCAGTGATAAATTTCAGGTACAGCAAAAATGAGGATCTGAAACATAATACAGGGTACAAAACACAATTTAATCTTCCCATAGTAGAAAAAACAGCATGTCAAGGATTTGGGAATAATGATGTCCGACGATCTAACGTTTAGGGAGCATAACCAAGCAAATATTGCGTTAGCCAGAAAAATAATAGGATGGATTGCAAGAACTTTCAAATCCAGGGATCCCATCATAATGGTTTTACTCTTCAAGTCACTTGTGTTGTCCCGTCTCGAACCGCTCAGTACTCACTTCCCCCCTTCAGAGCAGGAGAGATTGCTGAAATAGAGGGAATACAGAGAACATATACTGCACGCATAGACGAGATAAAACACCTAAATTATTGGGATCGTCTCAAAGCTCTCCATATGTACTCTCTAGAAAGGAGACTAGAGAAATACCAAATAATATGCACATGGAAGATACTGGAGGGTCAGGTCCCAAATCTACACAGTAAAATAACAACGTACTGGAGTGAACGATATGGAAGAAAATGCAAGATTGAACCAGTGAAGAGCAGGTGCGCTATGGGCACAATCAGAAAATACTATAAACATCAGAGGTCCGCGGTTGTTCAACGTTCTCCCAGCGACTATAAGAAATATTGCTGGAACAATCGTGGATATCAAGAGGAAACTGGACTTTTCTAAGAGAAGTTCCGGATCAGCCGGGCTGTGGTGGGTATGTGAGCCTGCGGGCCGCTCCGAGCAACAACCTGGTGGACCAAACTCTCAAGTCGAGCCTGGCCTCGGGCCGGGCTTGGCGAGTAGAAGAACTCCCAGAACCCCATCAACCAGGTATCAACCAGGTGTTACGACCCTGGATTCCTTAGTTGGAAACCAGAGGGCAAATTGAGCTCTAAATAATTACTTTACATTAATTCATAGAATTGGATCATGTGGGAAGGATATTTAATTACAATAATATTTATATCATATTCCTTAAAACCAGTCGTATGCTCTATTCCCGTCGCCCTTGCCAAACTTAAGATGAATCTTGTTTCTCACAGAGCATTCAGACTGAGCTGCTTGTTGATTAAATATAATATTGAACTAGTTATCAGCTATTCTTAGAACTATTAAAGTATCTAGTAACGAAGGCCGGTGAAGACTTGTATTGTTTGTAGCTGCATGATCAACTAGGTATCTTCCCGGTAACAACATGAGAGAGCTCGGGAACTGGTGTCTGCTTCCTTCTTGTCTGGACTACTGTGCTGGGGTCAACACCTCTCCTGTGTGGCTCTATCTCCTCTTCCTACTTCTCTTCCCTTACCCCATTCTGTTTTTTTCCACAGTTAAGTTTGTTAGGATTACTGTACCGTGTTACTGGATAGGTGTGTGTTTTATTTATAAGTAGTGTGTAGTATAAGGCAGTGTTTTGGGCATCCCTAAGTGTATTGTGTTGTGACTAGGGTGCCACGTG
>NW_027189131.1:537642-612642 GCF_040958095.1 Procambarus clarkii
CGCCCTTGTGTGACCCAACTCTTTGTAAGAGTTAGGTGGGTGGCAGCTTTTACACAGTTTATTGATTAGTGCGTAAATAAATAAATAAAAAAAAATGCTAGTTACATGCTGGCATTTGTTTCGATAAAAGAAAATTGAAAACTGGTATACAATGAGGCACGTTACTCAGTCAAAAGCATAGTTAAAAGATCTATACCTCAGGCTATAGTTATTATTTGATATGAATATAGACACACGCGGTGCTGGTATATGCTCCCTACACCTCTGAGGGCTTGAAGTGGTTGGAGGAGGGGGAGGGGCAGGCAGGACTGGGTATAGTAGAGGCAGATGTTGACATTCACCACAGTCGGGCCTCTCCCTTCAAAGAGGTAAACTGCCTTGTGGTGCCACTCCTCAGGCCTATTTGTCGCCGCCGCCGCTCCTTAGCTCTCTGGAAGCAAGGTCGAGGAGGGGAGGAGGACCACCCCCTGTTTACAAAAAACTATTACGGTCATTGACTTACCGCATTTACTGGCGAGACGACCTACCGCGAACAGTCCTGCCTGACATGAAACTAATCACCCTCTTACACCGGCTGAAGACTTCGGAGATCAACACCACAAACAGAATTGGGCGAGAAATTTATACGTTTTTGCTAAAATATATATACACCATCTGGAACTTCCTACATAAAACACACTTTTAAATAAATAAAAAAACACGAGAATGTGACCCTCGCTATTAAAGCTTCTGCGTACCTCACCCCCCCACCCCCCACCTTAACCTGCTTCACATGCCCCGATCTCCTGGGGTTCATCCCTCCATGGAAGGGGGGGGGGGGGATGTCCCTCCATACCGCCAACATTACAAAGATGCCAGCTTCGTACAGAGCACCTGTTCACTCTTAGTTTAAGACTTATCTTCCCTACTTTCTCTTATTTTCTCATTTCGCCATTTCAACAGGTCAAGTGGAACAGTCCAGTGGCCCATGCGGTTACCTGTAAAATCTGTGGGGGGCCACTTGACTTGGGCATCTGTTCACCCTTGTAGCAGGGTTAGGCTGTCTTAGGGGACATTCTGTCCACACATAGGAGAACAAGTCACTGAGGGCTACCCTCTGCGAGTCCCAACCAACCAAGTGGAATATCCAAGTGTTTATCCAAGTCGTCTGAGCACTCTCAAACCCACTGAGGGGGATCTACCCCTCAGAGCAGGTTTATGACTGCTGGTGCTGATGACTGGTAAGGCTTGCTGCCTGCTCTTCCATTTGTGTTAATCATCACCATATGATTATCAATGAAAACCAGGTATCGGAGGAGGTTAGAGCAACAATTAATGCCACCTGAAGAAGCAGGTATGGAAGAGGTAGCTGCTGGACCCTCAGGGCTCTCCCCTACCGTGACCAGTGACATTGTCACCCCACCACCCAGTGATGGGTTTGTTGAGGTGGTAAATAAGAGGCTGAGAAGGAAACGAGGGAAGCAGAAGCCTGGTGAACAACAGGGTGGAAGGCGTCCCGTAGCACCAAGGAGCGAGTACACACGTCTGACCTTCCCTAAAGGCACGAGTGTGGCTGACAGGATTGTGTGGAGTAAGAAACTGAGCGTGGTGTACCTACCTGGCTCCTCAGGTGTGGTACGTCCACATGTCAACTCCCCATATGTGTATGTTTTAAGAGAAGCAGCAGGTTGTGGAGGCTCTTCTACAAGGGAAAATAGGTGATGTAAAGCTCTCCCCTCTAGATATTCCAACACGGAACAAGAAGATGGATGAATACCTTGTCTACAGTACAGTCACGGGTATCCACTAGAGTGGGTCTATGAATTAGACGGGGTACACAGAGCACGAAGATTGACTAAGAATGGTAAGCCTACTGATCAAATAGTCATAGTCTGGAAAAAGCCTGACCCGCCACCTGACCAGTATTGGTTTGGTGGGTTGTATGCGCGCCCCAGCACGTTCAGGGTGTGGGAGCCGAACCCTGTGGAGTGTTACGAGTGCTGTGGCAGTGGCCACATAGCTAAGTACTGCTGGTGCCCCACACCCAAGTGTGCTCTGTTCCGGTCTTCATGCACTGAAGGACTGTCAGTATGAGAAGACCAGAGACCAAAGAAAGTAGGAGCAGGAACAACAGAACACTGCAACAGCAGCAGGACAACAACCTGAATCTGTGGCTCCGTCTAAACCGCCGCTGAAGTGTTTCAGATGTGGTACGGAAGGAGTCACCATCTAGCACTCAGACTGTACCAAACGACCAGCCTCCCTTGGCACAAGGAGGCAAGTGCCCGAGACACAACAAGTGCCTACTGATGCCGGCTCTAGTACTGTTGACCCATCCCATAGTGGTGACAGTACCAGCAACGCCCCTGACAACACACAACAGCCTGAGACAACAGTTAATGGACAGTTGGCAACCTTGCAAGCACGGGTAGCAGAACTGGCTGAAATTATACAGACGCTACGTAGGGCTCCTCCACAAGAGATACAGCAGCCTCCTCACTGCTGTGTCACAGCCGTGGCCCGCGCTGGTAAAGGTTCCTGCGGTGGTGGTGGTGGTGGTGGTGGGTGACGGCGGCGGCAGCAGAGATGAGAGCGACAACGGTGGCGGTGGCAGCGACGTCGTCAGTCAACTCAGGGATGACAGCAGTGTTAGTGACAGAAACATTAACTGGAAGAGGAAGTCGATCTGCATGAGCATATTTTAAAATGATTCATGACCTTTGTTACGACCCTGGGTTCTCCAGTGGAAACCAGAGGTCAAAATTGAGCTATTAAACTTTCTGGTAGTACAGTTGTGCATCTCGAATGGCAATTGTTTGTATCTTCCCTGCCAGACGTAAGACTATTATTGTTTCTCAAAGAGCATTTAAAGACTGAGCTGGGGGTTGATTATTGAATAACATAGGCACCAACTTTGCTTACTAATACTTTCTAATCATTCATAAAGTAACAATACGTTGCATAGGGGAAATCTTTAATGTGCTTAGCTGCACGATCAATTAGGCTCCTTCCGGCACCACGACATGAGGGAGGCTAGCTGGTCGCTAGGAGCTCTCTCTCTGCTGTGGCTGGTGTTCGTGTGGATAAGACCTACTCTGTGGCTGCACCCCTACTCTTCTCCCTTCTCCTCTTACTTATTTCCCTTACCTGAAGTTCCTGTATCCTTAAGTTAAGTACGGGGCATTATTAAGTGAACCTACTCTGGTAGTAAATATTGGTGAGACCTGGGGTTAGTATTTGCCAGTGTTTTGTTTACCCCTAAGTGTTGTGTTTTGTATTAGGGTACCACATGGTCTCACTACCCTAAGCTGCATCCAGCTTCAGCGCTTATCCAGTAGTACTTTACCCTAGCTTGTTATTAGTGTAACCTTGTATCCTGCCTATGTGGACCAAGGCTTTTAACGTAAGATAGTGTGGTAAAGTTATTATTATTGTTATTGCTGTGAGTGTATATGGGGGGTTGTTAAGGGGTTAATAAATAAGTACATGAATTACAGAGTATCTCTTCTTCCAGTGTGGGAGCGCATTGATCAACCCTTAGACTAACATATATGGTCTTGTAGCAAGTTATTACTACTGTGGATAGTTTATTTTGGGGGCCGGGCCTTTTAGCTCTCCCATATTTGATACTCTTGTCTTCAAACTACCCTTACCTCTTAATAGTACCAGTACCCCATAGAAGCCCCACATCTATTTTTGTAACAACCTTAACGAACGCGCTAAAGCCAAGTACAAGAATTAAAAATATAATATTCTGAGTGACAGTAATTATGCTATACGACTTAGAGAACATTCACTCGTGGACCATCCCGAGTTGCTCAGTGATCAAGAAACTGATTATGTCACCAGATGTTCCTGACAACACCAAACGCCAGGTTGGTGTGGCTCTTTACGTCGTAGTCACTTATTGACACATTGTGTAAGTGGGACGAGGACAACAATAGGACCACCAGTCCCAGGGAGGAACAACACCAAGACGATGGCTGCTGTTGACACAAGAACCATTAGGTTTCTCAGTTGGAACATTCGTAGCATCAACAAAAGACTGAATGACCTTATTGCACATGTTACCAGTAACAACAGATATAATTGCTTTACAGGAGCCCTACACGTCCAATATGATAAACAAAACCCCACCAAAGATCAGAGGGTATGCATCGTATAACAACAGTAACGCCACAGGCCTATTAACATACATCAGAAGTGATTTACCGCACATTCTTGTGAGCACGTCACACAATGTACACACAGTACCATCACTTTCATGTACAAACTACAGCAGGCCACTTTTCATTCCTCAACGTATATGCCAGAAGCCAGAAACTCTGTGTAACATTGCTCCCAGATCTAGACAATCATGGGACAAAATACATGGGAGATTTTAATGCTAGACATATTACGCTGGGAGACATTACTAACAACGATAATGGATGCAAATTTATCAAATATGTTTATGACAACAGATTAACCGTGTATACTACGGATACCCAAACTCATTTATTGGGAGGCAGACGATTATGTAATGGGTAGAAACTGTGTGCAAAATAGGATGGAATGTTCGTTGGTAAATCACTTGGTGATCACTATGCAGTTTCTGCTTCCTATGAGGTACAGTGTGATGTACCTAATAGACACCAGAGATGGAAAATGAATATTCCATATAGCTTGCATGACCACTTTATTAATTATATATCAAAATGGTATCAAGATTACACAATAACAAATGTACAACCCTTCTCCAGAGATCTCCAGCGGGATCTCCACACCCCCATTCAGCAACGGTAGACGACCACTGACAGCCAGAGCTCGACGTCTGCACCCTCTGGTGGCGCAGCCAGCACTCCACTACGACACATGGGTGTGTTGGGGAACAGGTCGTAAGCCTAGCAGAAGTGGGCAACACCTACCACCACCCAAGTGGGTCCTTGACCCCGTATTTGTTAAAGAACATGAACGAGTAAAGCAACTTGGAGATACGTACAAACGAACCAAAGCACAAGGTGACTTGCATGCATTTCTAGTGGCAAATAGGTGAGACACATGAGCAACGTTATACGTAATAAACATTGGGAAGAGTTCCTACAAAGTATAAATGAGCAAACAACACTTGTTGAAGTTTGGGAAAAGATACGAAAAATCTCTAGAAGCAGCCCAACCAAACCGCTGCACCACAGCCCACTAGAACAAGCAAACATCCTCCTTGATCAATGGGCACTAACATCGAGCTACGACTCACTCCCAATTAACATACAGCACAAACTTGATGATACACGCCCCAACAGACAACGAACCATCAATCTTGCCTGTACAGCTATCGACGTGTCGGACCTTAATGATGTAACTGAATGGGAATTAAATCATGCACTACAGATGGGAAAATCAACTGCTCCTGGAGAGGAAGGTATTACTTACAGTCTACTGAAATTAGTCTCACACGTACCAGTTAATCCACTATTAGTGTTGTACAGGGCGTGAGACGTGGCGGTTTTGACATGGCGGGGCCTTTCACTTCCTCCTGTTTTGCGGGTGAATTCCGTCGGACTAGAGTTCTCGTGCAAGGCTGGTTATCCGGCCATTGAGTTGGTGATGTGCGACATGCTTCGTGTCCCGGTGGAGGCTGTATATGGAGTTGAGCTTGTTACGGCCCACCGGGTGATTGTCAAGTTCGTGCGGGAGGTGGTGTATCGGGACTTCCTCCGGCGGTACGAAGGGCATTCGTTGCAGTTGCCGGATGGCGCTGGCTCCGTTACGATCTCGGACCGAAGTGGTGCCGTGACTTATGTCAGTGTGCACGGTGCGCCCCTGGAGTTCCCTGAAGACCTTCTCCGGCGCTTCTTCGGGAGGATTGTGCTGTCATCAGTGTGCGGGTGAACACGCTTTCCTCGGGGAAGTATGTTGGGAAGCAGACAAACGTCCGTACCTTAGGTATGCGCCTGCGGTCGGATATCCCATCTTCTGTCCGGCTGCTGGGTTACTACGTTCAGGTGTATTATGCCCGGCAGCCCCGTACTTGTTTCCGGTGTGGCCAGTTAGGGCATCAGGCTGCCGGGTGCTCTGAGGCCCCTGCTGCATCTGTTAACTTGTTTCGGGAAGAGGATTTCCCGCCGCTCCCTCAGGGCGTGGATTTCGGAGATGAAGAGGGGCAGGTCCCTTTCGCTGCTGATGCGGCCCCCCCTGCGTCACCCGACATGCCCCCGGTGGATGTTGTCCCTCCGCCGAGTGTTCCGGTGGCTCCTCTCGCTGGTCACTTCGCTGTGCCAGTTGCTCCCAAGGGTCTTCCGGATGGTCTCTGCGGGTCATCTGCGTCTTCCTCGACTCCTGCTGCTGCGCCTGGTCCTGCACCCTCGCCAGGTGTTACGGCTGTGCTGGGTGTTGGGGGGGGGGGGGGTTGCAGAGCATCCTGTTGTGTTCGGCCCGGTTCCCCATGTGGTTGAGGCTGCTGCCGTACTGCGACGGGCGTTGGTTCGCCCGGTTCGTGAGGCCCGTGGTTCTGGGTCCGCCTCCGGCTGTGAGGATGTGCAGCCAGTGTCCAAGCGTTCCAGGCGTTCTTCTACTGCTTGGGCTGATGTGGAGGACTACGATGCAGGTGGAGCTTCGGGAGATGATGTGGCGATTCCGGGTGCTACGCACTCTACGTCGCTGGTGGTGGCTGATGTACATGTGTCTGCTGTTGACGATGGTTATGCGTCTGATTTACCTCCTGTTCTTTCTCCTACAGAAGGTTCTACGCAGTGGGAGGTGGTTGCTCCTACAGACGTGGGTGGTGTGGGTTCTGGTGGGAGCCGAGGCCTCAAGCTGGTGCTGAAGAAGGATGCCAAGCGTGGGGGGTCCAAGCAGGTGCAGCATTCGGTGGTTGACGCGGGGCCCTGTGAGGCAGTCGAGGAGGCTCCCAGTGCGCTGCCCATTGCCCGGCCTCGTGGGAAGGAGCCTCTCCCTATCGTCTTGGCCTCCGGAGTGGCGCATGATGATGAGCATCCTTTGCGGTTTGACATTGTTGACCGCGTGTGTCCTGTTCCGTGGTGCCCTTCTTCCATCTGGGTTCGACGGGCTCAGTGTTTTATTGTGGGTGTGCCGGAGTTAATGCCTGATCCTCGTACGGTTTGTAATGATCCTGTTACGGAGGACGTCATGTTACTTTGGGAGGCGTATTGTATTCGATTCCCGGTGGTGGAGTGGCCGGATAGGTATGAGAAATTTTAGCAGTGTGTGCTTGCTGTGTGTTTGGTGTGTGCTTGGACCTGTGGTTTGTTTGAAATGTGTTGTACCTATTGTGCGCCCTTCAGGACGGTGTTATGTTTGTTCTCATGACTGTTGTTTTGTTGTATTTCTTATATTTCCGGTATTGTTTCTTTTTCTTGTGTTTTATTATGTTTGTTTTTGTTGTCGGCCCTTCAGGCCGGTGTTTAGTGTCTTTGTATAAATTTGTATTGCTTTGTTGTGTGCTGAAGTGTCTTGTTATGTTTCTTGCTGTACTTTGTTGTTATATTCTCGGTCCTTCAGGCCAGTGCATGTATGTTGTTGTGTTTGTGCCTGTTTTGTTTTCAGGTGTGCGTGTTATGCTTGTTTATTATTATTGTTTATTTTGGCCTCGCCCTTTGTTTACGGGGCGGATGGCTTGATGTGTGTTTTTTTATTCCTGTATTGTTTGTGCTGTGCGTTTGACCTGGTGGTTTTATATTGCTTTACCTGTTGTACGTGTTTGTTCTTTATGTTTTGTTTGGAATGTATTGTGTTTGTCCTGTTCTGTTTCCTGTTATGCCTCTTGATGTATGTTGTTTTTCTGGAGGTTTTGTTTTGTGATGTTGCTGTGATTGCTACTTTGCCATTGAATTATGTTTTGTGCTTTGATGTATGCTGTATTTTTCTATGTTTTTCTCGTGTATGTGTTTTGTTGTGCTATGCTGTCGGCCCTTCTGGCCGGTGGTCTATTGTTTTCCTTTGGTATGTATTCTGTATTGTTTTTATTGTATTTAATTTGCATGGTTTGCATGTAAAAATAAAAAAAATAAAAATAAAAAAAATAGTGTTGTACAGAATGAGTTTACGTGAAGGAATATTACCTGATGCTTGGACAAAGTGTCATTGTTCCCATCCCCAAACAACACTCAGATAATTATAGACCAATATCTCTAACATCGTGTGTCTGTAAAGTGCTTGAACGTATTGTTCTTAACAGACTCGTGTATCGTATACAGGAGCACCTGTCACCCCAACTGTTTGAATTTATGCCTGGGCTCAGTACACAACACTGTTTTGCTCAATACTTTGCACATATTGAAACTTCCCCTCAAACAGTCTTCATTGACCTAGCAGCAGCTTTTGATACAGCAAACAGAGAAATCATACTGGAACAGCTTGCCGAGCTGGGAATACAAGGAAAAAAACTGAAATGGATAGAGGGCTATTTGTCTAATCGAACAGCATATGTTTTGTTTAATGGTGTTAAAAGCACAGAGAGCAAACACTTTGAACTGGGAACTCCACAAGGAGGGGTCCTCAGCCCCTTGTTGTTCAACGTTCTGATGCATAAACTTATTAAAGATTTTCCAACTAATAATGAAGACACTGTCATTTGTTATGCTGATAGCCTGTAAACATATGCCTCCGAGCCTAGAATGCAAGTTTTGCTCGATGCTTTTGCTACTAGAGCTGAGGAATGTGGCCTCCTTATCTCTGTACAGAAAACTCGTGCCCTCATTACATGTGGTATTCCACCACCCAATCATCATATAGATGGGCGAGCACTTGAGAACTGAGAGTCTTACAGATACCTTGGTGTCCCCATTAACGACCCTGGGTACCTTTCTTCTCTCAAGAGGAGACTGTGGGAAAGATTAAAGCCCTTGCGGGTCCTTGTTGGTGTCAATCATGGAATCAAGGTGAGACTTGCTAGAATGTTTTATGTATCATTTATACGCTCTGTGATTGACTACAATGCTCTACATCTCACACTGTATACTGACAAAGAGCTGAAATCTCTTGAAACCTTGCAAAATGAAGCTATGCGTCTCATCCTTGGGGCTCCAAAGTCCACGAGAATAGGTAATATGAGAGGAGTTAAAATTACCTACCATAAGTGAGAATTTTGTCTATTAGCACAGTTTTCGGCATGAAGGCATTGAGTAGATCTAGACAACACATGAAGTTTAAGCTAAACTTTCTAATATGCTGCACTCACATGAGTTCTATAGAAGAACGAAATCTGATTATGTATTTTGGTTCTACAAGGTAGCCAACTCCATCAAAATATTAAATATGTACCCAACTCAATGATTAATCAACCAATTACTCCATGGGATAACTGGGATCTATCAGTTGATTTTGTAAATGCGCCCAAGAAAGATAGTGTGCACTCTACATTATTAAAGCAGTTAACACTGAAAAGCATCACTGAAAGTACTCAGAGTATGGGTAACGATGTGTATCAGCACTATACCAACGGCTCTGTAGAAGGTGGACGATGTACCGGATGTGCATGCAATACATTTGAACAATCTTCTCTCGTACATACAGCAATGAAGCGCGTCAATGACTGAGCAAGTACAACTCAAACCGAACTTGCAGGCATATACTTTGCCATGTGAATTTTTAAAAGAAAGGCAGTGGACTTTATACTGTGACTCGCAGAGTGCACTCCTGGCATTGAACGCACATAGTAGTGACACCCATAAAATAGTCAGTGATATTCGAATGAATGTTTTAGCTGCTAAAGAAAACAGATTTGAAATTAAATTCCTATGGATACCATCACATGTTGGCATCTCAAGGCATGACACTGTTGATATGCTTGCAAAGACAGCCTGTAGAAAACCAGTGGTAGAAATTGATATGGGTGTTTCATTAGCAGTGACAAAGAGAATACTTAAACAATTATCTAATGAAGATCTCACTGACCTAACAAATTCACAAAGACCTGAAAGTTGTAGCATTAATTATTATGATAGATATCGTGAGGAGACATTCAAATATGGGACTAATAGAACAAGAACCCGCAATGTGATGTTATAGTGGCCAGAATTCGCCTGGGATATAAACGTATCTGGCAGCTTAACTCTACGCTATCTATACATATTTTCATATAACACACCTGCACATTACTTGTTCATCTAACACAACTGCTCCTATACTTACACTTTTACCCACCAACACCTACTTGCCGACGACCCCTCGCCTCCACCCACCCACCGCAACCCACAAACAACCCGCTTGCTGACGCATGCGCTCCCTAGGGACTCCTCGGAACCACTTGTGACTACGGACACATGCCACACCTGAGCAGGGGGCCTAATTGGATCACCTACTCAAGTGTTGCGCATGGTCGTAGTCATACTTTACATTACCAATAGTGAATTGGCATCAACTATATCCCGCCTAACTAAACTGCTTAACTTTTTGAACACCTTCCCGTTACAGTTACGGCCACAAATATATTTCTGGTTAATGTGCCATGTGAACGACTGATGACATGCGAAAACATGCAAGAAAAAATATAGAATGCTTGACTATTAAACAGCTAGGTTAACAAAAAGCAACGTGTCCTGAATTTAAGAGAATACTATGGGTAAACAATTAAGGGTCAGGAACCGAAAAATATTGACTAAAAATCGATTATTTTAGAAATACTCCAGTTAAATCATGTGGGATGTCGCATCAGAGTCGTGAACGTTTCATTCTTATTTTACAGGTTATTCCCCCCCCCACCCTTCCCACCACCACCTTCTGCACAACATACTATCTTCGCTGGCATGGGCGAGCTGTCACGCATGAGTGTTGACGAAAAGTAGGATTTACTGCAGAAAAATTGGAGAAATGTATATAAATATTTTTTCTCATATTTGGCACCCGCGCGCATCCTTCAGTCAGTAGCGTCTCGGCTTCCAGAGAGAAGAGGTGGAACCCACTCGTGTCGAAGCACTACTGTGTCATGGCGTAGTACACAGTTGCACCGTTCTCATACACACGGTCCTGTGCGTCATAAGAGGAGGAATGTGCTATATATGTTGAGGGAAGGTGGTGTGAAGTGAGGCACTCTCAGCTCAGCGAGATCATCGCTCACCAACAGTTTCCCCTCCTCCTCCTACCTCTGCTCCCTCCCCACCACGATGGGGACCAGATGACCGCCTTCTCATGTATATGCAATAAAGTTATTGAAATATAATTTTACTTTGCCCCCCTAACAACCACGACTGCAATGCATGTTGAAAAAGTATCAGAACAAAAGTAAATATGCAAAACAGATGCTAATAACGCTAATGGCGACCAATTTGTACCCTGAAATGTTGTAAATATATATTATACACTATTTTTATGTATGTATGTATATTACGTACATATGTTAATGTTTCTGCATTTTTTCCTTACTTCATTTCATATCATTGACTTACAACCTTCACAATTTAGTCTATGAATGCCCACCAATATTTAATAAACCATGCAAGTAAATAAATAAATTTGAACTACCATATCCATAGTCGATAACTTTAATGTCAATTATCTAAATCTAGAAGTTCAACTTTGAGTCTGCTTCAAAAATCCAGTTTCTGACTGATTCTCGCCATTTTTACATATAATGTGGACAACATTCTGTTCTACGATCCCATAGACTGCACTTTTTAATATACCCCACACATGCGGGGTTAATGTATATTTTTTGTCTAAATTTGGCACACATTTCGAAGCCCATATTTACGATTATTTTTTTACAGTAACTTATACTGAAAACCTATATTCTAAATCTATGAAAATGAAGATCACACGCTGTTCTGAGAGCCTAATTCCACCAAATGAATAATTGGTGATATTCTCTATATTTTAAGTTGCTTTTAAAATCTTAAAATTGACTTATTTTTTAATTTCTAGTTTTTCATGTTACGTTATTGTTCATTTAGACAAAGTTGGAGCATTTGCCTGGTAGATTATGAAGAAAAATAAAAGTAAAAGCGTTTGAGCAAGTTTGAGAAAAACTTATCCCATCCCCTATTTTGAAGGACATAATCAACTACCACCATAAGAACACTACCTGCCACCAGATAATTAAAAGCATCTAGGAGATGTGAACCACTTTTCATAGTTTTTCTAACCAAATACATGTGCCGTGGAGAAAGCCGTCCAAGCCTAATAATACAAGTACTTAAATGAAACAATTACTCTGTTGTACAAATATATTACACCCCCTCTGGACTACTGTATTCAAGCATGCACACCACCTTAGGGGAAGGAACGGCTTTGGAAGATTTTCTGCGAAATCTTAACTAAATTACCATCATCCCAGAGCCAAGTCGACTCATACCAGGGTAGACAGTGTTTCATTGCAAAGATCACAAACACGTCTGAGTTGCAACTCGCACAAGGATCAACACTTTAAAGTTTAATTAGCCAAAATAAGATCGACAACAGTTTTTTCACCCACTGGGTAATAAACCCATAAAATATCCTACTCACCCTTGGGGGGCCTCGTAGCCTGGTGGATAGCGCGCAGGACTCGTAATTCTGTGGCGCGGGTTCGATTCCCGCACGAGGCCGAAACAAATGGGCAAAGTTTCTTTCACCCTGAATGCCTCTGTTACCTAGCAGTAAATAGGTACCTGGGTGTTAGTCAGCTGTCACGGGCTGCTTCCTGGGGGTGGAGGCCTGGTCAAGGACCGGGCCGCGGGGACACTAAAGCCCCGAAATCAACTCGAGATAACCTATAACCCAGCAATGCAATCAATAGTAACAGTTCAAAATTTAACTGGAAATGGTACCCCTTAGGTAAATTCAGGTGAATTTTTGTGAATATATTTAGGTATTCAGTGTGAAATATATTTAGCAAATCTTAATGCTGAGCTATATGTTTTAACATGGAACAAACTACTTATTTCCTTGAAAGAACATTAAAATCTAGTAACAGTTTAGTCTAAGGTTTATGTTACAGTAATTCCACACAAAACCTTAATGGCAATTGCTGCTAAAGTTAAGCAAGTTTTGGTTAGATTTTCAACTGCAATGATCAAGTGTTTGATAACTGCCCTAACATACCTGGCAGGTATTACTGCATACAATATATTTTTTCAGAATAATGCTTTTTAAAAACGTGAAATCTGTACAAACCTTGAAGGGCCCCTTTGTTGCTTCATGCAAAAATGCAGTCACTTTGAACTAGAGTGAAATTAACTAATATTTGAATAGCAGTCCACAACGTTGAGAAATATCGTGGCAACAGTAATTTCACTCATGTTGGGTCAAACTGTCTGCCAGGATTTATGGTGAACGACCAGTTGCACATTGGAGTCGGGTGATGGCAGCCACTGTGAGCAGACGTGACTGGTCACTTCTGCCTGCTGTGTAGCTGGTGTGCCAAACTAGCAGTTGGTTGTCGTGGTGGTTTGCTGTAACCTTGTGCCAGGCGTACACTGTGTGATGGGGGGTGCCCCCCATTGCCCCCGTGTTGAGGGCTCAGTTTGTTGGACTGGAGATTTCCGGCAAGATGGACTACCCTAATGTTGAACTGACACTGATGTGCTAGGTCTGGATGTGGCTGTCGTTTGTGAGGTGGAGCTATTAACTACCCATCGGGAGATGAAGTTGGCTACTGAAGAGGCTTACCAGGTGTTTCTGCGTCAATTTGAGAAGCAGACATTCCAATTGCCAGGGTGATGCTAGGTAAGATGCTGTCTGACCAGAGTGGCGTGTTGATGTACGTGAGTGTTCACAGCACTCCCATTGAATTCTCGGAGGTGTTACTGTGGAGATACTTTGGGTAGTTTGGTTAAGTTGTGCGGATAAATGTTATTTCGAACAGTCGTTTACGCGGCGTTCAAAATGGCATTCGCACCCTTAAAATGCGGCTTCGGTCGGATATCCCATCTGTCAATCTCATGAGGTTCTACATCCGTAGTGCATTATGCCCAACAGTCCCGGACGTGTTTTTGTTGAGAGATATTGGACCACCTGGCTGCTGGGTGCTCTGCGAGCATCCTAGAGAGAACATTTATTCCACGTGGAACATTTTCCTTCACTAGCTGTTGACGAGGCTTGAGGATGTGGCTGTGAGTCTTTGAATGCTGTGCCTCTCCGTGCATTGGACGGGGTGGCTGCTCCATCTGGTCGAGTGCTGGATGCTGTGCCGTTGATTGGATGTGTGTTCTGAGGTGGCTGTTCATGCTGTCGACATGGATGTGGAACGGTGGATCGGCCTCACTACTTCCCTTTTCAGCAACTGTTTTGCTCTGTGCTCCCTAGGGTTTCTGTCTGTTGTGCCCCGCCATTTCTGCCTGCTGTGTCGGTGGAGTGTGGAGAGTTGTGGCCTCTTGCTGTGCTTGCCACCTCCCCCCCCCCCCACCCCCTCTCCCATGTGGTCGCTACTGCCGAGGTCCTGCAGCGTGCCAAGGATCAGACTCCCTGCTCTCACGGGTCTCTAATTCTGTTGCTATGGAGAGTTCTGATGATCTATGCCTGGATCCTAAGTGTTCGAGGGGCTCTTCGCCTAGTTTGCTCTCGGTGAGTTTCGATTGGGCGGCCGTTAACGAGTTCACAAATTGTGTGTCTTCTGACAGCGAGGTGGTGGTACCTGGTGGTGGTGTGGCAGATTCGGCAGGGGTTGGTTGCAGAGATCTATGTGGAGGATGTGGGCGCAGATGTTGGGGGTTCTGCGTTTAGTCCTGTGTGCCCCATGCCCCTTGCTGTGGGCACCTTGGAATGGGAGGTGGTGCCCACTCCTGTGGTTGTCTGGTGAGGCCCGTGACCTAGTGGTGGTCCTCAAGATGGATGTGCACTGGGCGAGCTGCTTTGCTTTTCCCCACGTCCCGTGGTCCAATGTGCAGCGGCAGAGTTAATGCCCTCTGCGGCTTCGACCCCCTGTACCACAGCCTCTTGCAAGTTCGTCAGTGCTGCTGGGATCCGTGAACCTGCCGCATGTGTGGGTGCAAGTGTGCAAGGTTTTAACTGCGGTATTCCAGACTTTATGCAGTACCCTACGCCGCCGCCTTACTCGGGGGTGACTGGGTGGTATGGGAGGCGTATTGTACAAGGTCTCCTAGGCTGATTTTCCAGACATGTGTAGTCATTCTTATTCATGTGTATGTCGTGGGCCTTCCAGGCTTTTGTTTTTATTGTAAATATGTAATGAACGCATAGTGTGGGTGATTTGGTGTCCGGTTCGGACAGCCTTGTGTATTTTCTTTCTGTATGTATTTGTTGCCATGTACTGATAACCTTGTAAATGAAGTTATGTCATGTAAATACTATGTACTTAAATGGGTATAAATTGTACAAGTTTAAATTTTAAAAAGAATGGGTAAATACTGGTTTGGTAACAGGGTTGTTGATTTGTGGAACCAATTACCACGTACCATGGTGGAGGTGGGGTCCCTTGATTGTTTCAAGCGTGGGTTGGACTTTGAGTGGGATTGGGTGGTCATAAATATGAGCTGCCTCGTATGGGGCCAATAGGCCTTCTGCAGTTACCTTTATCCATATGTTCTTATGTGTGTGATTCATGTGTGTGTTGGGTTTGGGGCTTCTTGTTCTGTTACTTTGTAATTTTACTGTAGGTCTGTTTATTTGTCTTGTTTTTATTGTTTTTTTGTAGCATGCTTTTGCATGTAAATATATATATCAAAAAATACGGTTGCACATTACAATGAGGTCTCTGAAGTGGTAACCGAGATGTGGCTTACACCAACCACGTTTTAAGTAATATTGCGTCTTGTCTGAAGGACAAACTTTTAAGTTCGATCTCCATGGAAAATTGTGATCTGTGTAATAGCGTGGAGTGCAGAGCGGGACGAGTGTGTGGCGAGTCAAGGATCTGGTTATGATATAGAACAGATTCCTTGATATACACGAGATCTGTTATTATATAGGCTTTGGCACAGATTATACTGTGCCCAGCGCTCCCTTTTTCGGCGGTCGGAGCCGGGTCTTGGTTGCTACGGCTGATCCCTGGAGGTCTCTGTCTGCGGCCCAGGAGCACACCGTGATGTGCGATCACCGGATCTTGTGGCAGAAGTCACCTCGAGCGCATGATGCTCGAGGATCCTTATCGCATTATGGCCGTTACCTCCAACAAGTTGGAGATTGCTTCATCGAGGAAATCCTCGCCCCAACCCACTACCTGGCTTTCTGGGAATCTATGGAAGCCAAGAATTCCAACAATAGTGGTCCTCCAGGCATCCCCCGGGTTCTGCCGGGGTGAGGAGGTGGAGGGTTCCATTGGCGCCAAGGTCCCTCACCGCCAAAGATCTGTCACCACTTAACCCCCCCCCCCCCCACTACTCGATGGGCTAGGCAGTTTCCTCCTCACTGGACGACTCCGATGAGGACTGCTCCATAGTCCTGCTATATAATAAGAACAGATCTTCGGCAGCGAAAGTAATTATATGCCCTGAAGGAGGCAATGAACTATACAATTGAGAATAATTTACATGATGTCATCATTCATACAGACTAAATCTTCGCTCCAGGCATTGTTATCTAGTCAGCACAGAGATAATATACAACTCCTCACAGAAATTCAACATATAGGAAAAGATGCCCATAATCGAGGGCTGTCAATCACCCTAAATTGGATACCAAGTCACATTGGCATAGGTGGTAATGAAAAAGCAGACTCACTAGCAAAAACTGCCACTGCTCTACCTGTTGTACAGGTTCAAATACCTCCAAGTTTCTCACAGATAAAGGAGCAAATCAAGAAGAAAATATTCTCAACTATCAAGAGTCGCCACAGAGCCAAAGTAGCGGAAGGAAGATCCACTGCGATATGGTACGAACAAGCCACTGGTTACTCCTCTTTCAAGCCTGGCAAAAAGATATCCAGAGACATTGCAGTAGCCATACACAGACTCAGACTTGGTTACAAGTGCTGCTGGGTGGTAATGAACCCAACAGTTAAAGAGTGTCACATCTGTGAAACTGAAGCAGAGGCGCCGCTATTGCACTACTTACTGGAATGTGAAGCTACTGAACCCCTGCGCATCAAACTCGATATTAATCCAACGACAGCAGCTGCATTAGATGCACATTCCACCGCGACTACAATTATTAGAAAAGTTGTTGAGGAATGGGACTCATTAGTGAGCATTCTGCATCTACATCCGCCACCAAGATAATGTTAATAAAACAAGATTAAAACCAGTGCACTAAAACAGAAGCGATAAATAAGCAGGGGAAAAGGAGAAGTCCTCTCCTCCATTTTAAACTTAGACCCAAATATCACAGGAAAAAGGTTATTATGTATAACCAAACTCAATTACGGGCTCACCATAGCCCGTGCTACATGGACACTTCGTCCTGAGTAGCTAAAGCTTTAACAACAACATTCGGCAGCGGCGCATGTCCCCTCCGGAGACTGGAGGGTTACACCCTCCGAGGTGGAGCCTAATCGCCCCTTTGAGTTCTGGGTGAACCTTTTTTCCAGGCCCTCGCCGCCGGACAACCGGCCTATTGAGCGCGGCTCTGGTCCTGCCGTTCAGCGATTGTTAGAGCCCATTATCACCTATGGAGGTCCAGATCGCTCTACGGACAAGTAAGGTCTCTGCACCCGGTCCTGACGGGTAACTATGCGTCTTCTCAGGTCCATACCGCTCAGGGTGCTCACTAAACTGTTCAATCTGTGGCTGGCTAGCTAGCCGTTCCCTACCACGTCCTTTCCGTCATGCAAAACGATGCTGATACCCAAGATTCCTAGGCCAGAAACCCCCTCACACTATCGCCCCATTACAATGTCTTCAACAATAGTGCGGCTGTTCCATAAGATCGTGAACAGCCGAGTTTCTCGAGCAATCAGAATCGACAGGAGGTAGAAGGCATTCATCCCTGTGGATGGATGCGCTGAAAACCTGGCGATCCTAGATGCTCTTCTATCTGAGGCACGTGTGCTGAAACATCCGGCGCATCTTGCGTTCCTTGACATGGAGAAGGCATTCGATAGTGTCGACCATGCGGCCATAGATCGTGCCATGGAGCGCAAGTTAGTCCCTAAGCCTCTTAGGGACTATATTATGTAAGGCTATGATGGCACCTCGACTGTCATATCCAGCCAGAAGGAGAAATCGAGGGTAATCCCTGTGACTAGAGGAGTTAAACAGGGAGATCCCTTGTCCCCATTTCTTTTCAATTTGGTGATTGATGAGGCAATCACAATGCGAAGAAACTGGAGGTGGGGATTCGGGGGGAGGAAAAGGTGTCCGTACTAGCGTTTGCTGATGATTTGGTCGTGGCAGCGGAGACGCCGGCCGGCCTTCAGGCGTTGATAGACGTTATATGTGACACCTTGAGTGGCATTGGCCTGAGGGTCAACGCAGGAAAGTGCCGTTCACTGAGCCAGCAAATTGATGGAAAATCCAAGAAGTGGTATCTCGCGTCGCAAACGAGATTCCACGGCAGGGGCGCAGCCATGGATTCTATTGGCATCAGTGACGAGTATAAGTACCTAGGTATTCTCGTTGGTACCGGTGGCAGGGGCCTTTCCTATGGCTATGTTTGAGGAGGGGATTATTAACATCACGCAGGCCCCCCCTCAAACCCCAGCAGAAGTTATACGTGCTGAAGCACCACCTTATTCCTAAAATGAACCATCGTCTGATTCTAGGTACGGTGTTTAAGACTCGGCTAGCTAGAATCGACCGGAGGATGAGGCAGGCTATTCGCAGCTGGCTCCGTCTTCCGCACGACATCCCAAATGCATTCTTCTACGCCGACTGAAAGGACGGTGGTCTTGGGATGCCCGAATTTGTTTCGTCAATCCGGCTGCACAAGAACAAGCGTTTTGGCAGTCTGTTGGAGTCGGCTGACCCAACGGTTCGGGCAGTGGCCCTTCTACCGGCTATTCAGGAAAAGATGCGTCGGTGGATTGGCACCGGCCTTAATTGGGGGTGACCCGGTAACCAACAGAGCCGAGTGCTCTCTGACATGGCGGGAGCGGCTTTACCGCACGGCCGATGATGCTGGACTGAGGTCCTCGTGCATGAGATGGATCTCGTCCGGCACCCGCCTACTGAGCGGTGGCGAGTTTGCTCACGCTGTCCAAGTAAGAGCTAACGCTTGGCCACGCCGTCAAGAGCCGCTAGGGGTCGCCCAGGTGCCAGCGGCATGTGTGATGCATGCAGGAACCCTTGGGAACATCTTACAAGCATGCCCAAGGACGCATGAAGCACAGGTGGTACATCATGACGATATCACCCAGTTCGTAGCTGGTCATCTGAGACAGCGAGGGTATGAGGGGGTGAGAGAGGTGCGGATACCCGATGGTGGGACCTTTTCCAAGCCAGACATCATTGCTTGCAAAAGCAGCGAGGCGGTAATTCTAGACACCCAGGTCTCGGCTGACGGCTTTCCAATCTCCCGGCCACACCAGAGCAAATGTGACTGGTTCGGCACCCCCGAGATCCTTCAGTCAGGGATTACACCGGTTCTAATGCAACCTCTGCCTCCTCAATTACCTTGAATTAGAGAGGTGGGTTCAGCAATGAGAGTGCCCGTGTACTTAAGAGGTTGGGCTTGACTAACGGAGATTTGGAGATCTGCTCCGTCAAAGCCCTAACCTGGACGTACTCGATTTATCGTATGTGGTCCAAGAGCACGGGAAGGGGATGATAATGATCACCCCTGGACATGGGCATGGGTGGACTTCCCTTGTGCCCCGACACCCAGAAGCGACTAGGGTGAGTGGATTCCGGCTAAGGTTACCGGACGTCATCTTGGGGTACCACTTCCCCAGTGGCTGATTTTAGGGATTGTGCGTGGCTTGACCGAACCCGTGAGATAAGCTACGGCTGGAAGGACACATGCATGCCTTGCATGTGTCCTTGCCTCTCTGGGGGCTTGACTTGTTCAAGCCAGGCATGCCCTCCCCGTGATGTGTATTTTTTCCATACATGCATGACATTGAAGGTGATCGTCTCCTGTCGGAGACTTTATTCATTTAGTGGCATGCCTCTTATTTTGTTTCAAATTAAATTTTAATGTATATCCTTTTTTTATGTATCTCTATGTATATTTATTTATATTTTTTGTTTTGTTTTGTACATTGTAGGCCACAGCATGAATTTTATTTTATTTTAGTTGTAATGTGTTTTTTAGGGTTACTGCTGTGGGGCCTATGCGGCCCATGCCTTGTGGCGGCTGGGTCGCTGGGCTCCATAGCTAGATCAACACCCTTCCCCCCCCCCCCCCCCCCCAGAGTGGCAAGGGGAGCAAAGGGGGACAAAAAGAAAGTGCTGCCCTCTGCCAGTGCATTGAATTATGTCCTGACCGCTTTGCCCCCGTGTGTGGCTCTGATGGCTTCTCTTATGACAACCACTGTCCCTTCTATCGCCTCGCCTGTTTATCAGGAAGCACATCAAAGTTGTTCACAAAGGTCTGTGCAAGAAGAAGAGGTAAAAGCAGCCAGAGAAAAAAGAAACCAGTCGTGTGCTACAGTAGCCAGTGTGCTCTTCTGATTGTGGTGGGGAAGCACAGGCAGGACACCTTTTCTAACCAGCCATGGCACGTTTCTGACATGATGTGTAGAGTGTCAATGTGTGGTCAATTCTTAAGATGTGATGCAGACAAGGACAATTATGTCAACTCCGATGAATTACTTAATTGCACCTCTGGTTCGTTCTTCTTGGCCCATTCTGAGCAGGAAAATGTACTGACAAGGGCACTGTGTATAGATGCTATAGTAGATGTAGCAGACAACAATCATGACTTGACGCTAGATTTTGAAGAGTTTACAAGAATGCTGAACCCAGACTTTCGGCCTGCTCATAAATTATGCTTGTTAGATGGAATGAAATACGACGATGGAGAAGACGTGTATGTTGATGGGAATCTATCTATCTCTCTATCTGTGCACGCGTGTGCGTGTGCACGTGTGTGCACGTGTAGTTGGGTCTACATGTTTCCAGATACATCAAAGGACAGGAACAGTGAATTTGGTGGCAAAGATTTTGACACAATTACACTGATTTGGTGGAAGAAGATTATGATTTGTCTGTGGGAAAATATTGAAGAATATTTGATTGAGGAGGAAGATGAATACCTGGAATAGCTTTTGATGAGCTACTAAATAAACTAGGGAAGCACCGTAAGCTGGAGCACCACAACTGGCTGTAAAGAGAATAGCTTGGCAAAGGGGCAGAAAGTTTGACACACCTGAAAATTGTTAGTAATGAATTGTATTTTTAAGCAATAAATTTTAGGAAAAAAATTGCACATTTCAGTCAAACAAGAAATGCGTTTAGTAAATTATTCTTAATCTCACCACACAGGTGCAAACTAAACAACTGTAAGCAAAAATACGTATTCAAACTTTAATGTTCTATTGTTATCTTAAAATTTATATGTTAACCGAGTCGGGTAGCGCCTCACGGAGTTGAGAGAAGCAACAGTGAACATTATTGACACTCGCAAGGTTACATACACTGGGATGCTCTCTTGAAGGTACCAAAATTTGGAGGGGGAGTAACCATATATGTTAGGGACAATTTGAAATGTAGTCTCAAAGAGGGAATCAAAACTGAGCCACACACAAAAACTATTTGGATAGAATTAAACGAAAAAGCAAATAATCTTATAATAGGAGATATATAGGCCACCAAATTTAGACAATGGAAACAAAGCATCTATGGGATGAAATATCTAGAACATCTAGATCTAATAGTATTTGTGTCATGGGTGACTAATTTTAGTGGAATGAACTGTATTAACAGAACGGGGAATAACGAAGCAGAAGAATTTATTGAATTGATTGACGATTGCTTTCTTACGCAACACATTAAGGAACCAACGCAGCAACATAATATTTTAGATTTAGTGTAAACTAACAGGGAAACATATTAATGATATCGAAATCGGGAGTGAATTAGGGAACAGTGATCACAAAGAAGTTAGATTTAGCATTGAGTGGAATAGATCTGCAGGAGAAAATTTTGTTGCCAGATTTTCGTAAAGCTAATTTCAATATCCTACGAAATTTTTTAAGGCAAATAGATTGGAAAGTCTTAGGCATAGGGGGGAGCGGTCTAGGAGCAAGACGTGAACCCTGCGATGTGTGATGTGAAGGAGGATTTCGATTCAAAATATAACTTATTTACAAATATTTTAAGTAAAGCACAGGAAAGTACTCTTCATCCTTCCCCCTCTCCCCCCCCAATCCATACCCATCTTACAAATTGAATGGATCAAATACAAATGACCCGAAATGGATAACAAAGGATCTGAAAATCCTTATAGGTAGACAGAGCTTGGTACAAAAGGATTAAGAATGGGGAAGTCGGGTTATAACAAGAATTCGCACAACTTGTTAGAAATGTTAAAAGAGATAAGGAGAGCAAAAAGAAACTATGAAGTTCGTATAGCAGGCCAAGCAAAAGCAAATCCTAAAGGTTTTTTCAGTTATATCGAACAAAGGTTAGGGGAAAGGATAGGTCCATTAAAATCCTAGACAGGTCAGATAACAAATAAGGACGGAGATGAGTAGTAATTTTAATATTTTCTCTGTATTTACTAAAGAAGAACTTAACTATGCCTTCAGCCGAACAAGCCTATGTGGGTGTGGACGAGGACAGGTTGACTAGTCTAACAGTTATCAGGGATGATATTATTAAATAATAAAACTCAAACCAAACAAATCCCCAGGCCCAGATGAAGTGTTTGCCAGGATGCTTAAAGAATGCAACGAGGAGCTTTGCGATCCATTGTCTGCCATATTTAATAAATCATTAGAGTCAAGCAGAGTGCCAGACTCGTGGAAGCTTGCTAATGTGGTACCAAGTTTTAAGAAAGGAGATAGATCACTTGCATCAAACTATCGGCCAATTAGCCTAACGTCTATTGTGAGAAAGTTACTTGAATCGATAATTGCAAATGTTATTTTTTAATAACAAAAGGAAGGTTTAGTTAATGATTTGGTGAGTTTGGTTGGAGCTCTGAGAGCAGAGATGGATTCCCTGCGGGAGGAGGTACGACGGCTGAGACTTCGAGAGGAAACGAAGGAGGAGACCAGTGTTGACGAGACCTCATCGTGGAGAGTAGGGAAAGACAGGGGTCTTAAGAAGACCTTGACAAGGCCGCCTACAGACGCCGTAAGGACGGCAAATTCATTTGCCGTGTTGGAGGAAGAGTGCTGTAGTGCGCCTGCAGCGAGGAAATCAGCGAGGAACGGCGGAGCGCAGGCCCCTCAGGCTGCTCAGAAAGTTAGGGCAGTACCGAAGCGAATTTTGGTTGTGGGAGATTCCCAGGTGAGGTATTTAGACAGAACGTTTTGTGCCAGAGATAGGGGGAACAGATTAAGGGTTTGCTATCCGGAAGCTGGAATTGGTGATATTGTTGAAAACATGAATGATATTATGACGGGAAATGGGAACAAACCCATTATTTGTATTAGTGCAGGCGGTAATGATGTTGGGCGAGTTAGGAGTGAGGAACTAATACAGAGATTTAGGACAGCCATTGAATTAGTTAGGAGCAAGGGAGGAATCCCGATCATATGTGGCATTCTTCCAAGAAAGGGAGTGGGAAATGAATGGATGTCAAGGGCACTTGCTGTCAATTGCCGGCTGGAAAGATATTGCAAATCAAATGCAATATCTTTCATAGACAACTGGGAACGCTTCTATGGAAGAAATGAAATGTATGCACGTGATGGGGTGCATCTATCGAGGGCTGGGGTTGTTGCTGTTGCGAACTCGTTGGAACCAGTGGTTAGAGGTGTTTGTTTGGGTTTAAACTGTTAGTAGATAGTGGTACAGGAATTGATTTGGAGGAAGGAGGTAATAAAAGTAAGTGTTCGTGGGAGAAAAGAATTGGCAAAATGATCAGGGAAAGAAAAGGGCCTCAAAATAACAATTCACTTATGGTATATTACACTAACAGTAGAAGTCTAAGAAATAAAATTAATGAATTAAATGCTCTTGTCTGCACAGAAAAAATAGATATTATTGCACTTACCGAAACGTGGATGAACGTAGAAAATAGAGAACTATTAGCTGAATATCAGATAAATGGATTTAAACTATTTCACACAGATATATTAGACGAGGAAGGGGAGTAGCCATATATGTTAGGGACAATTTGAAATGTAGTTTCAAAGAGGGAATCAAAACTGAGCCACACACAGAAACTATTTGGATAGAATTAAACGAAAAAGCAAATAATATTATAATAGGAGTTATATATAGGCCATCAAATTTAGACAGAATGGAAGCAAAGCATCAATGGAATGAAATATCTAGAGCATCTAGATCTAACAGTATTTATGTCATGGGTGACTTTAATTTTAGTGGAATAAACTAGGTGAACAAAACAGGGAATAGTGAAGCAGAAGATTTTCTAGAATTAATTGACGATTGCTTTCTTACGCAACACGTTAAGGAACCAACGCGGGAAAATAATATTTTAGATTTAGTGTTAACTAACAGGGAAACACAAATTAATGACATCGAAATAGGGAGTGAGCTAGGGAACAGTGATCACAAAGTAATCAGATTTAGCATAGAATGGAATAGACCTGTAGGAGAAAATTCTGTTAAAGTGCCAGATTTTCGAAAAGCTGATTTTAATAGCCTAAGAAATTTTTTGGGTCAAATAGATTGGAAACTCTTGGGTATGGGGTGTGGGCCGGTCTTAGAGCGAGACATGAACCCAGCGATAGGTGACGTAAAAGGGGATTTCGATGTGGATTTAATATATAATTTATTTAAGAATATTCTAAACAAAGCACAGGAACGTAGTATACCATACAAATTGAATAGGTCGAATACTAATGACCCAAAGTGGATAACAAATAATTTAAAGAACCTTATAGGTAAAAAGAGAGCTTGGTACAAAAGGATTAAGAATGGGTTAGTCAGGTTAGAACAGGAATTCATACAACTGGTTAGAAATGTTAAAAGAGAGATTAGGAAAGCAAAAAGAAACTATGAAGTTCGCATAGCAGAGCAAGCAAAGTCAAATCCTAAAGGGTTTTTTCAGTTATATCGAACTAAGACTAGGGAAAGGATAGGTCCATTAAAATCTGAGACAGGTCAAATAACGGATAATGACAAGGAGAAGAGTAGTATTTTTAACAAATATTTTATATCTGTATTTACTAAAGAAGAACTTAACAATATGCCTTCAGCCGAACAAGTCTATGTGGGTGGGAATGAGGACAGGTTGACTAGTTTAGTAGTTACCAGGGAGGATGTAATTAAACAATTAGAAAAACTAAAACCAAACAAATCCCCAGGGCCGGATGAAGTGTTTGCCAGGGTGCTTAAAGAATGCAAAGAGGAGCTTTCCGAGCCACTGTCTACCATATTTAATAAATCAATAGAGTCAGGCAGAGCGCCAGAGTCATGGAAGGTAGCTAATGTGGTACCAATTTTTAAGAAAGGAGATAGATCACTTGCGTCAAACTATCGGCCAATTAGCCTAACGTCTATTGTGGGAAAGTTACTTGAATCAATAATTGCAAATACAATTCATCTCCATCTTGAAAAACATAAATTAATAAATGAGTCGCAACATGGTTTTATAAATGGCCGTTGATGTTTAACAAATTTGCAAACTTTTTATTCCAGCATAGTTGAGGCAGTTGATAGTGGTAAGGATTGTGATGTTGTGTACCTTGACTTTAGCAAAGCTTTTGATACAGTGCCACATGAAAGACTAATTAAAAAAATAGAAGCTCATGGTATTGGGGGTGCTATATTAACTTGTATTAGGGCATGGCTATTCCAAAGGAAACAGAGTTAGTATAAATGGGGTTAAGTCAGAGTGGGATAATGTTGTTAGTGGAGTACCTCAGGGCTCTGTCCTGGGACCTTTGTTGTTTAAAATATATATAAATGATTTAGATTCTGGTTTGAGTAGCAACATTTGCAAATTTGCCGATGATACGAAAATCCGTAGGGAAATCAATTCGGAGGAGGACTCGCTATCACTTCAAGTTGATCTAGATAGGGTTTTGAAATGGTCAAAGGATTGGCAAATGCAGTTTAATGCTGATAAATGTAAAGTTCTGAGGCTAGGTAATGATGATAGAGTTACAAGATACGAGCTAGATGGTGTTGAGATTGCGAAGTCGGATTGCGAAAGGGATCTGGGAGTTATGATTAGTAAGAATTTAAAACAAAAGGATCAATGCATGAATGTTCGGAATAAGGCGAATAGGACACTGGGATTTATTAATCGAAGCGTTAGTAACAAGACACCTGGTGTGGTTCTTAAGCTATATCTTGCTCTGGTTAGGCCCCATTTAGATTATGCAGTTCAGTTTTGGTCGCCTTATTATAGAATGGATATAAATTCACTTGAATGTGTCCAACGTAGGATGACTAAGTTAATTCCCCAAATTAGAAATCTTTCATATAAAGAAAGATTAACAAAGCTTAAATTGCATTCACTGGAAAGGCGAAGAGTTAGGGGTGACATGATAGAGGTTTACAAGTGGATGAATGGACATAACAGGGGGGATATTAATAGGGTATTAAAAATATCAACACAAGACAGAACACGAAACAATGGGTATAAATTGGATAAGTTTAGATTTAGGAAAGACTTGGGTAAATACTGGTTCAGTAACAGGGTTGATGATTTGTGGAACCAATTGCCGCGTAACATTGTGGAGGTGAGGTCCCTGGATTGTTTCAAGCATGGGTTGGACATGTATATGAGTGGGATTGGGTGGTTATAAATAGGAGCTGCCTCGTATGGGCCAATAGGCCTTCTGCAGTTGCCTTTGTTCTTATGTTCTTATGCTATACCATAGGAAACAGAATAAATGGGGTTAAGTCAGAGTGGGAAAAAATGTTTAAGTGGAGTGCCTTGAGGCTCTGTATTGGGACCTCTGTTTATAATATATAAATGATTTAGATTCAGGTTCGAGTAGCAACATTTTCAAATTTGCCGATGATACAAAAATCGTAGGGAAATTAACACGGAAGACGTCTTGCTATCACTTCAAGTTGATCAAAATAGGGTTTTGGAATGGTCAAAAGATTGGCAGTTGCAGTTTAATGCTGATAAATGTAAAGTTTTGAGGCTAGGTAATGATCATAGATTTACAAGATGCGAGCTGAATAGTGTTGAGATTGCGAAAGGGATCTGGGAGTTATGATTAATAAGAATTTAAAACCAAAGGATCAATGCATGAATGTTCTAATAAGTCAAATGGGACACGGATTTAATAAATTAATCTAAACCTGGTGTTGTTCTTCAGCTATATCTTCCTTTGGTAGGCCCCATTTAGATATTCACTTCAGTTTTGGTCGCCGTACTATAGATTGGATACACATTCACTTGAACGTGTCCAGCGTAGGATGACTAAGTTAATTCCCCAAATTAGAAATCTTTCATATGAAGAAAGATTAACAAAGCTTAAATTGCATTCACTGGAAAGGCAAAGAGTTAGGGGTGACATGATAGAGGTTTACCAGTGGATGAATGGACATAACAAAGGGGATATTAATAGGGTATTAAAAGTATCTACACAAGACAGAACACAATGCAAATGGGTATAAACTGGATTAGTTTAGATTTAGGAAAGACTTGGGTAAATACTGGTTCGGTAACAGGGGTGTTGATTTGTGGAACCAATTACCACGTAACGTGCTGGAGGTGGGGTCCTTCGATTGGTTTAAACGTGGGTTGAACATGCATATGAGTGGGATTGGGTGGTTATAAATAAGAGCTGCCTCGTATGGGCCAATAGGCCTTCTGCCGTGACCTTGTTTTATGGATGCCATAAGGGACTATGTGAATGTTGCATGTCATCTTGTTAACTCTGGTGCCCAAGTAATGAATAGGTTTAATATTGCAAAATTAACGTTACTTTATTTGACTTCATAAAATGCAATGGCTGAATAATTTTTTTTTTTTTTAGGTGAACATATGGAAGAAAATATTTTTGGATATACCCATTTAATGAGGGCTGCCAAAGATGGGCTGACCTCAAGAGCAGTTCTCCTTCGTCAAGGTAACTGTTTAATGTTCACTACACCTCTTCTCAAATAGGCAGGGATGTTGATTTGTGGATTAATAAATTAGTTAATAAATATTTAATAAATTTTATTAATAAATAAAATTGTCGGAGGTACGACAGCTGAAACATCGGGAAGTAACGAAGGAGGAGACCAATATTTACAAGACCTCGTCGTGGAAAGTCGTTAAGAACAGTGGTCTTAAGAAGACCTTGACAAGGCCGCCTACAGATGCCCTAAGGACAGCAAATTCATTTGCCGTGTTGGAAGACGAATGCTGTGTTGAGCATGCAGTTCACTCTAAACGGAAATCAACGAAGAGCAACGAAGCACAGGCCCCTCAAAGTGCTCAGAAAGTTAAGGAGGTACCTAAACGAATTTTGGTTGTGGGAGATTCCCAGGTGAGGTATTTAGACAGGACGTTTTGTGCCAGAGATAGGGGGAACAGGTTAAGGGTCTGCTGTCTGGGAGCTGGAATTGGAGATATTGTTGACAACATGAAAGATATTATGACGGGAAATGGGAACAAACCCATTATTTGTATTAGTGCAGGGGGTAATGATGTTGAACGAGTTAGGAGTGAGGAACTGATAAAGAAATTTAACAAAGCCATATAATTAGGAGCAAGGGAGTGGTTAGAGGCATTTGTTTGGTTTTAAACTGTTAGTATATAGTGGTATGGGAATTGATAGGGAGGAAGGAGGTAATAAAAGTATGTGTTTCTTGGAGAAAAAAATTGGCAAAATGATCAGGGAAAGAGAAGGGCCTCAAAATAACAATTCACTTATGGTATATTACACTAACAGTACAAGTCTAAGAAACAAAATAAACGTGATAAATGCTCCTGTCTGTAGAGAAAAAATAGATATTATTGCACTTACCGCAACGTGGATGAATGTAGAAAAGAAGGAACTATTAGCTGAATATCAAATAAATGGATTTAAACTATTTCACACATATTAGACGAGGATGTGGAGTAGCCATATATGTTAGGGACAATTTGAAATATAGGCTCAAAGAGGGAATCAAAACTGAGCCACACAAACTATTTGGATAGAATTAAACGAAAAAGCCAATAATATTATAATCGAAATTTTATATAGGCCACCAAATTTAGACAGAATGGAAGCAAAGCATCTATGGGAGGAAATATCTAGAGCATCTAGATCTACAAGTACTTATGTCATGGGTGACTTTAATTTTAGTGGAATAAACTGGGTGAACAAAACATGGAATAATGACTGAATGGCCATTTGTAAAACCATGTTGCGACTCATTAATTTATGTTTTTCAAGATGAAGACTAATTGTATTGAGATTTTTTCAAGCGTGGGTTGGACATGTATGTGAATGGGATTGGTTTGTTATAGATAGGAGCTGCCTCATATGGGCCAGTAAGCCTTCTGTAGTTACCTTTGTTCACATTTTTAATTTATTAATTTTGCCCCGAGGGGTGAGTATATTCGGCAGTGCCACTCCACTTGTGAGTGGACACACTGCCATAGCAGCATGTACAACACTCCCCAAAAGGAAGAAAACCCGCTGGGTTTTTCATCCTGTCACTTGTACCCAGACGCAGCTGGGACTTGCTTAACTGTCTGAAGTGAACCGCTCCTCAAACAAGAAGATTAACATCTGTCAACTCTTAAAAGCCTACGTTATCTTGCGGATGCAAAATGGGGGAATCTTTTACGAAGAGTATCAATATTTGACAAATAGTGTTTTCCTAACTCAAACAATGTGGAGTTCATTATTCTACATATTTCTAATGTCTCAGGTGTTCACATTCATGTAGATAGTGTTCAAGGCGGTGTCCTTCACACTCATCACAAATTCTGCAACTTCGCTGATCAACAGACCGTTTCCATTCCTTATCTCTATGGATATTAGTATCCCAAACGGATTCTCGCTATTACTGATTCTCTCCCGCGTCCGCCTCCTATTCGTCCATAATGATTGGGACTGCCAGCGGCAAACCATGTTGTACCATCGTACAGATTCACTGGTTTGTGCTTCTATCCTCCTTTCCTCAGTAACCTTGTCACGGTGATGTTGAATGACAATTCCTCTAATTTGTAGTAGAGTCTTGGATATGAAGTATTCAATATGGTCTCCTTCAGCAGCCAGCACATCTGCTTGTTCATTCCCACATATTCCAACATGGGAGGGGATCCACAGAAACTATGACTTCCCTGATTGGCAAGTACTCTCACAGCTCTCTTAATTTCAAAGACTACTGCAAGATTTTCTGCCCGATTTTTACTTCGGCTTTGAAGTGCTGCTTTTGAATCGGTGCAAATCACTGCACCACTAGTGTTCCATTCAAGAAACGCCATAACAATGGCAGTTAGCTCTGCTTGAGTTGAAGAGGCATAGTTCTCAATGCGCGCTTTTTCTTCATTTCTACGTTGGAAAGTATTATCCTTCATTACCGTGAATGCTGCACCAGCCCTTCCATTGACAGGATTAGATGACCCGTCAAGTGTAGATTTGATCTAGTTCATCTCGGGCTTCTTTCTAAATTTCCTCGAGAAACTTGTGCCTCATTTCTTGTGGTAACATGTTGGATTTTTTCATTGTCATTTCGTTGATAATCTTGCATGAGTCATCCTCCCAGGGAGGTAACCTCTCTACAGGGAGGAGCTCACGAGCTTGCTCAAGCAGGTGAAGCTCTTCCAGGTAGCAGGCTGATCTGTGATGCTATTTTATGCTTCTCCTGTTTCCCTCAAAGTAGCACAGAGCTCAGTTTTTTCTTAGCAGTATCGTTGTAATGGGGATCTCTGGCTGACCTAATTGTAAGCTAGGCATTCAGTTCCTTAATTCTGCTTTTAACACCGGGGAGGGACAACAACTCTTAGAGTAGATGCTTTGACAGTTTATGGAACTTTGTTCTTATGTTCTTATTTCCCATGCACATGAGTATCCAAGTCTGATGCAATGTAAGTGTTCTTCTGTTTTACTGTTCATTTTCATCAAAATAAGTGGCTCATAGTTCGTTGAATTCTTGTACCAACCTGCAGATCCTGAAGTTCCAACTGTTGTGTTCTGATCACTGTATATCTTTTGCATCGATATATTTCTAATTACTTAATCTGTGATAGACCCTGTGGCATGTAAATGTCTACATTTCCAATCTTAGTTGCAACTTTTGCAGCTTCGTATGCAATGCCATTTCTTATTATTCCCACATCACTTAGCACTCAGTTGGCAAGTACCCGACAGCCTTGACGTTTGAGAGTTTGCATTAATGATATGACTTTTGTGATCAGTTGAATGTTGTCATGTATATGTTCTTGTTGCAGGGTTTCAGTGGCAGTTCTTGAATCTGTATGCATGATATGTCGGTGTTCAGCCAGAGCCTGTTCCAAAGCCTTTTGAATGGATAGCATCTCAGTAAAACTGAACACCTGTTTGAGAGTCTCCAACTAAATATAGAATTTCATGCCTTATCTGCAGCTCTTAAATTTTGACCCTGCTGGTCTACTGGTCCATATGTGAAGTATGTGAAGCGGCCAGATGCCAAGTGTGAGGGTATGGGTTTTTACCAGCTAAAATGTCTTGTGTGGAATGCACGAGCACCGCCGGGCACCGGGCCCGTAAATGGCCATGCACTCTGTCTAGATTTGGTAATCCATATCCGAGACATCGTGTTTAGGTTCGCTGGAGAATTTAAGTCGTCAGCATTCCAAATATGTTACAATGGCTGTTGAAACGCATTTGTGGAAATAGAGCGTGTAACAGCTTATTACTGTAGGAGTGAGGGAGACAGGAGCAGAGCGGCAGGGAAGCCGTGAGGTGGCCAGCCAGCCCGAGCCGTTCCCATAGCAACCAAGGCACAGACGCCTTAGGGACGCCACTTTGCACACCAAGCACGGGAGCTGTGATTGGCTAAGGCCGTAGATGCGCGTCTCTGATTGGATAGTTTGAGGAGGACCAGGAAGCCGGCACCTTGCCGGCCGGGGCATTATGATGCAATTCTGTACCTAGCTACTGTGTTAAACTTAATCTTTGCAAAGTCGGCCAGCTAAGTAAAGGCGTCGTTGGCTGTAGCCTCTAGTACACTTTACATCTGCGTGATAACGAAGTGTGTCTGCAGGGAACGTAGCAGAATCCAGGAACTCGTCGTATTTGCATGTGATAAAGTATTTAACTGGAAATGAGAAGTGAGTAAACACACAAGCAGGTACCAACAGACTGTCTTGTGCATCCCCATCTCCGGCCATCATCCGATCTCCTGCTAGTGTCTCACAGCAGTGGAGAGTCCTGAGAATATCTTGCCAGTGTTCCGTGTGAGTAGATGGATTTTGGCCCACTTCTCAGCTAGCTTGCATTTATTAAATAGAAGAAAAAAAATTTTTGCCTTAGAAAATTTCGGAGATGTGCCCTGGATGTGCACACAAACTTATCTTTCTAATTAGTGGAGATAGGTCGCAATTACATCTCATTCAAAAGGGAATACCTTCAGCATTCCAAACAATTAACTCTCGTTGATGTAGGTATTCTCAGTGAATAGTTACAGGTTCTCTGAATTCTTTAAGATTGGCCCATGGCAACAGCGAGAAGGGGAGAGAGAAGGAACAGGTACTGTTTCAAGTGTTTAACGGTTCCCAGTTGGTGACGTGACGTCAACCAGCCAGCTCTGCTGTGATTGGTGGCGGCACGAATGCGCCTTAGGCCCTCACAGCCACTGATTGCTAGTGCGCTGCATCATGGGAGCCGCTGCCTATATTTCTCGCGCCAAAACGCTGCGAGCGTGAGATTCCCGCTCAAGGGGGGGCATTCTGTGAAGGCCGTGCTGTCAAGATGTGGGAAGTCAAGACCCTGGTTCCTCCCGTCCAATTAATGTTCAGCCAGCCATTTCACCATACCCCATCCAACCCCCCTCCCATTACAGTTACAGATGCCTACAGTGGGGGGGGGGGGGCGCACCACTCTTGGTAAAATCAACAAAGATACGTGCCATTACATGCGTCAAAGTCTCTGCCATTACATGCGTCACCCTCCACCACAGGTGCAATTGGACTGTGTTCAAGTGATCGCGAGTTACAGGTTTCACCGTGAGCAATCCATCATTGCTCAGTAACTGAGAAATAAGAATCAAGTAATGATTCCATGTGTTTGAGCGAAGATCATGGGTCAATACTCCTTACTGTTGGAAGCGTGGACTCTGCCAATTTTGACTCTGCTTTGTGTTTATGTCCACGCCAGTGTCCCCTGGCGTCCCTCGTGGTGTCCCCAAACATATTCCGGTGTGCAATCAGTCAGCCTTCAGCAACATCACGCTTGTGTATAAACCGGTGTTTATCGAGTGCGCGTTCTCCCCGTTTTTTGGTGGGGGAATTAAGCAATTTCCGACCTTAGTGTCGCGTCTGCAGCCACCTCACCGGCCGTGCTGCCTTGGGGTAGGGCTCACGCCTCGCCTCGCTTGCCGCACCTCGCGCTTGACCTCGCTGCCTCCGAGCGCAGCGTCCTACCTCACTCCTCACCTCTGGCTCGTGCTTCAATCAACAGCTGGGGCAGTGAGTGTGTTATGAGTGAATGTCATACCGGTATAAATTAACGTGAGTGATCAAATATTATTTCTCTATCTTTCGTACGTGCCAAATTCCTTGCGCTTTAAGTTATTTCAGCCGTCCGTTAGTCGTTCTCCTTAGTTCCCCTACGGGACCGAGTTCGATTTCTCGAGGAAGCACGATAGGTAAGCACCACCTACAGTTTTTCTGTGTGACTACTGTAGCTGGACTAAGTGTTTGTCATCTTACACTACAGTTGCCCACATTTAGTTGACTCAGTGTCGAGGTGTGTTTTTCATGTGTTTAGTGTAGTTTCAATATTATACCACCACTGTGTTAACCCATTTCCATGCCGTTCTATTCTGTACTTCCAGGAGATATGCTGTAATTTACAAGGTTATATTACATTGTTGACACGAGTGAGTGTCAGTGTATTGTGGTGGTATTGTTTTATTGACACGTGTGTCTGTGTTGTGTTTATTAGTGTGTGTACTATATTAGGTGGACTGTGACCCGGTGTACTTTGGTTTAGTGTAATTTTTGTCTTTCTATGGCCCGTATTGTTGCGTCTGTCAGTATTGCATATTGATGCATTGGTCTCTGATCCCGTACAACATATTTTGGTTCATTTGTTATCGAGACGTCAGTGTAACTTGTGTTTATGTACTCGAGACGTCTGTATACTTTGCGTTTGTTTAATCTTGCAAGGTCAGTGTACTTTGTGTTCAGTGCCTTGTGGAGTCGGTATACTCCGTGTTTACTGTTCTTGAGACGTCAGTGTAACGTAGATCATTCTTGAAGTCAGTGTATTGAGTTAGTGTAGTTATTTGATTTAGTATGCAGTGATTAGTAATTGTATCGACTAATCGACGTTTGTTAGCGGTTTCAATGACGCCGAGCCATAACGTAAATTCTTCGTGGAATTAAGTAGAGCTGTCAAGCTGTGACAGATCCTTTGGACGGTTACTCAGGGAATGCTAATTACCCATTCGCTGTTATTGACTACATTAACACTGTTTTGATTTGCATGTCAGACAAAATAACGTAATTGTATTTACTAATTAAAGTAACGTAATCAATTGAGTGTTTCACGGAAGACTCTTCTCGGTGACAGGTATGTCCGTTGTTTCAATCAATCACCCCACGCTGGTCACGGATCTCGCATCTGGCACCAACGTGGGGCCGTTGTCGTTTCACTGCGTTATTGCTACTTGCTGCAGTCTTGTCGAGCTGCCATTGCGTCTGGAGTGGTTGCACACTATTAAAGAGTAGTTAGGGTCAGCAGTTCCGCGAGCGGTCCGAACCGGAAGCTGTTATTCCGGTTAGCCTAGCCTTGTCATGCGCCACGACAGACATTAACGTAACGTCAGATGATTCCTGCCATGTATCGTTAGTATTATGTTCTATGAATAAACTAATTGTTTAACTACAAGGGACTTTACGTTCACACCTTCAGAACCCTTGTACCCAGTATCGACTTGGCCATTATTTCCGTTATAAACGTGATCCCTTTCATGTTGCCTGGATTACTTTGATTTGAACTGCGTTCAGGGCCGCACACAAATTCTATTTAATGTGAGGATCTTATGAGCTACTCTGATGACCTCCTTCTGAGGTCCCAGAAGCTCCACGACCCAGTGGATAAGGAGAATCTGCCAAGGATTTGGACTCCTGCAGCTGCTCTATGCATCCCTGGTCAGTCATTAAAGTATAATCTGCTCTCAGCATTAGTTTGATGCTAGTTCAGTCCTTTCCTGACTGAGGTTTCTTGTAACCTATTCACCTCTAAAAAGGATAATCTCACATTCAGGGCAGTTTTCCCCCTAGAAATTCGTGGTAATTTCGGTCCCAGTGAGGGACAGACATTTGCTGTGGTTGTCGCCATTTTGTACGAGCACCACACTTTGCCCTGAAGGAGGTGTAAAGCCGCCTAGTGAGGAGGGGGTACAAACCGAGCCCAGCCGTGTGGGACAAAACATGGGCCACTCTAGCCTAGCCTAGCCTAGCGTAGCCTAGCCTAGCGTAGCCTAGCCTAGCCGCCTTGGGGAGGTGGCTATCAACTACAGTGCTGTGGGATTCGCTCCCTGGTCGCCAGGGGGTCAAGACGTGCTCGCCTGACCTACCAGTTGTTGCCGGGTGTCGAGAGGCGGCAGGTGCGGATTGACGTGCGGTGCGCCCGCTGGCCGGGGACACTGCTTGCGGTATGGTTATTGGTGGTGATACCAGCGTTCGGCAGGTTGACACAGTGCGCTTTGAATTTTCTGGTGCTGTGGACTGGCCCATTGTGGAGGTAGTGCTGTTGGATGTGCTCTGTGTGGACGTCCCTAATTTGTTGGGGCTGGAAAAGCTCTCGCCTACCCGAGTGGTGGCGTCCTTCGCCACGTCATTGTTTTACCAGGAGTTTGTGGCGCGCTGGGATGCCCGCACGCTTACTATTCCTGAATCGGCTGTGACCGTGGAGATTTCAGATCCCTGGGGGCCCTTGAAATATGCGAGTGTTCACGGTGTGCTGGTAACTTTCCCCGTGGAGGAGCTGTGGTCGGTATTTACACAGTATGGTGTGGTGATGAACCATGCACCGATTCAACACTGAGTGCGGGCCGGCTGAGAGGAGTCCGTATGGACGCTCATATGCTCGCCATGCGGGTCACGACCCCTATTCCTTCCAGGATTGTGTATCGTGGGCTCCCTCTACGGAACTTTTATCAGGGCCAGACACGGACCTGTTTCCGGTGTGGTGCTGAGGGCCACGTGGCCGCCGGCTGTGATGCTCCTCATGCTGAGGCCCCTTCGGTTTTCCTGGAGGGTGACTTTCCCTGCTTGTCCTAGCATGGGGTTTCCTTGGCAGATCCTCTCTCTGTCCTGGTGCTTGGTGTGGTTCCTGCTGCGGTTTCGGCTGGCGTTCCGTCTGGCCCTGCTGTATCTGGCTCTGGTTTGTCTGCCCCTCCGGTGAGCTCTGTGGACTTGGAGCCTCCTGCTTCGGATCTTCGTCGTTCGATGGTTGCAGAGGTGCATCCGCGGCTGGTTGATTCAGTGGGGGCTTTGGATGCTGCTGTAGGGGTGGTGCCCGCTTCTCCTGCCGACGACCGTCTTCTTACTGGGGCTGTCGGGGTTGTTGTGGGTGAGCCCTCTCCCCCGCCCTCTGCCTCGTCTCCCTCGTCGTCTTCGGTGGTTTCCTCGCCCCCCAGTGCCTCTTCCCCTGCGCCGGCTCTGTCGTCCATGATGGATACCTCACGTGTGCTGGAGTGTGTTCTCCCGCCTGCTGTGTCTGCTTTTCTGTTGCCGGTCTCCGGGCGTGGTAGTGGCTTTTTGCCCTATGCTGTTGAGGCTACTGCTCTGCGTGATCGTGCTGCCCCGGCTTTAGGGCCGCCTGCTGCTGGTTCTTCTGGGGCACCACTTGCTGGGGGTGACAGTTCCGACGATCAGCGGTCTCTTTTTAAGCGCCGTCATTTGGCTCGGGCTGCGTTGCCTCGGACGTGGGCTGAGGAGCGAGATGCGATGGATGATGAGGCTGTGGACGTCGCTGTCTTGTCTTCTGTGGTGCCTTCTGTGTTGGACACTGTGCCGCCTGCTGATGGCTCTCCTCAGTGGGCGGTTGCCCCGAGTGATCTCGACCTGTTAGTGGTGTTGTCGAAGGATGTGTGTCGGGGGGGGGGGGTCGCCTCTGCCCATTCTGGTTCGTGGGGGGCATTGAGGCACCTGCGGAGGCATCTTTCGTGGTGCTCGATGCGGTGCCCGGCGTCGACCACAGTGAGCGCCCTGGGGTCCAGGCTGGTGTGCATCCGGATGTGCAGCGTGGTGTGCTTCCGGTGGTGGATGTGTCCTGTGGCGGATGCGTCAGGTTGGGGGTGTCCTGAGGCTCTCCCGATGGCGCTCTCGGTTGTATGTGCGTCTTTGAATGTTCGAGGTTTGAATGATCTTGGGGGTCCAGTTGGGCCTGTTGGATATTCTGCAGGAGCAGCGTGTGGATGTGGCCCTGATTCACGAGCATAATGTTCATGATGTGTCCGTGTTCCAGTGTTTGAGTGTGCATTTTTATGTTGTGCTCAACCCGCCGAGGACGTCCTTCGAAGGGGACGCTTTTTTCTTGGATGGCTTCCTTCACAGTGCTTCACACGGAGATGGATGAGGATGGGCGGGTTTTGTTTGTGAGGGTGGAATTTTTGGGGGTCGTCATTCCGTTCCTGACTGTGTATGCCCCCTCGGGGGCGGCGCACTGTCGGGAGCGGGAGGAGTTATTTCGGGTGGGGCGTCTCCCTTTCTTGCGTCATGATATGCGGGGTATGATTTTGGGGGGAGGGGACTTTTAATTGTGTGACAAGTGCGCAGGACTGTAGTAGCGCTCACCTGCAGAATTTCTCGGGTGCGCTGCTGGAGGTGGTGCATTCTTGCAGTTTCAAGGACGCTGCCGTGCTCTCTGGGGGCGAGTTGTCTTTTACGTTTGCTGCGCGTGGGGTGCGTTCGCGGATTGATCGGGTGTGTGTTACTGGCGGGGAGTGTTCTGTGATTGCTTTCAGCACGGTCCCGGTTGCATTCTCAGACCATAGTTTAGTGGTGGTCCGGGTTGGTGTGCCCAGTCAGGTGAGGGGTGGTGGAAGTTGAATTGTAGGTTGTTGCGTTGTCCGCTGGTCTGTGGGCAGTTTTGGGTTTGGTGGGTCGGGGTTCTGGCCCGGCGGTGTGTGTTTCCTTCTGTTTTGGAGTGGTGGGAGTGGAGTAAGGTGCAGTGTCGGTTGTTCCTTTGTATGGTTGCCAAGAGTGATGCTGCTGGGCGCTTTGGATTGCTGTGGTTGTTACAGGCGAAGCTTTCACCATTGTATGTGCGGTTCAATGCTGGGGTTGAATGTTTTGGGGAGATTGCGGAGTGTAAGGAGCGTAATTGTAGTTTGCGGAATGAGTGGTATGAAGGTGTTCGTGTGCGTGCTCGTGTGAGTGAGAGTGTGGACGGGAAACGGCTCTCTCCATTTCTTTTAGGGAAGGTGAGGGCTGCGCGGGACTGTTCTTTTTACGGCTCTGCAACGGCCGAATGGGACCGTTGTTTCGGACACCAGTGGTGTGTTGCATTATGTTTGGCAGGAGTTGGCTGCGCTCTATGAGGTGGTGGTAGGGGACGCCGCAATTGCGGAGGATTTCTTGGGTAGATGCGTTCTGGGGTTGTCTGCTGTGGATTGTTTTGGTTTGGTGGAAGACGTTTCATTGCGAGAGCTTTTTGAGGTGGTCCGGTCGTTTCGTTCCGGGAAGGTGCTGGGATCGGATGGTCTTCCTGTCGAGTTTTACGTTGCATTTTGGGATGTGTTGGGGGATGTTCTTCTGGAGGTGGTCCGGACTTGTCTTCGGGGGTGCATTCTGCCTATGTCTCAGTGCGTTGGGATTGTGCAGCTCCTCCCGAAGCCGGGTGATTTGCGGTTCTTCTCGAACTGGAGGCCCATTACTTTGCTGAATGTGGACTATAAGATCCTGTCTAAAGTTTTAGCTGGTCGGTGTCGACGTGTTGTTGCGTCTGTGGTTTCTGTGGAACAATTTTGTGGTATTCCGGGTCGCTCGTTATTACAGTGCAATGCATTGTTTCGGGATGTGCTCTTGTATGCGTCGGGTTTTCGCTCGTCGGCAGCGATTTTTTTCCTGGATTGGTCGAAGGCTTTCGACCATGTGTTGCTCACATTTCTTTTTCGTGTGTTGGAGAGGCTTGGATTTTCACCTTTGTTCTTTGAGTGCGCATGTTGTACGCTCAATGATGTAGTTGGGTTTGCGTCAATGGGTTTTTGAGCGATTCTTTCCCTGAACGTCGCTCGGTGCGGCAAGGTCGTCCGCTTTCTATGCTCCTTTGTGCGCTCTTTCAGGAGCCTTTTTTCCAGGTGGTCAAGGCTTGTCCTTTGACCCCCTCCCCCCCCCCCCCGCCTGCCATCTGATTTTTGGTTACCCATCTGTGGTTATGCGGATGATACCGTCCTGTTCGTGGCCTCTGAGGATTCTGTTGAGGCTGTCCAGGTCGTGGTCGAGAGATTTGAGTTGGCCACTGGGGCCCAGTTCAATCGTGCAAAGTCTAATCTTATGGGTATCGGTGGGTGGTCCTCTCGCCTTGTATGGGTGGGGTCTTTGTTTCCGGTAGTCTCCTCTAAGCGTGTTTTGGGAATTACCTGGTTCGCTTCCTATGAGCAGTCTTTGGAATGTAATTGGGGTGTCGTTTCCTCGTAGTGTTGGTGTTGAGATTGGGTTGTTAGCTGCTCCCCCGTTGACGGTTTATCAGCAGGCGTTGCTTGTTAATTGCAAGGTTTTGTTGCGTGTCTGGTACGTAGCTCGGTGTTTCCCCCTAGATCGCCGGCTGGCTCTAGCGTGGGAACGTCAGGTCTATAGATACGTGTGGTGCAGTCGGTACCACCCTGTTCGTCGTACGACGTTGGTGTTAGCTATGCGGGAAGGAGGGGTGGGTATTCCGGATGCGTTTACCAGGGCTCGTGCGTTCTTCTGGGTCTCGTTGTGTCAGGGGTTAGAGCTGGGTGGGGGGGCTCAATGCTTTGGGTGTTTTTTATTGCTCGATTAGGTTTAGTTTTTTGGTAGATTTGGGCGTCTGTCGGGAGGTGTCCTGCACCCCTCCCGTTCACTCTTGGGTGGTGGACATTCTTCGTGCAGTCTGCCGTTGTCCGGGTTTCATGTCTGTTGGTTAAGGTAGTTTATGGGGTTTTATTTCGTAGAGTTTGGCCGCGGGTGGAGGGTTTGTTCCCGTGTTGGGATTGGGAGGGGGTGTGGGTGGCGTTGGGGGCGCGGTTTCTGGCGCCGCAGCAGCGGGAGTTGCTGTTTCGTATGTTGCATTTGTCGTTGGCGACGAATGTCCGGTTGTGCATGCTGGGTTTGCGTGCCTCTGACGCGTGTGCACACTGTGGGTTACCTGAGACTCGGTTGCATGTTTTCTTTTTTTGTGAGCGGTTGCGTGGTTTGCTTGAATGATTTCGTGACGTGTTGGCCGTGGTTTGTGGGCCGGGGTATCGGGGTGCTGATTGTGTATGGGTTGGTCGGAGGAAGGGTTATGGGGTTGATAGGGTTTTGGGGTTTTTGAGAGGCCACTTGCAGTACACCTGGTGGTGGCTGCAGCGTGCTTTTCCGGGCGATTTTTGTGGTTTATTTACGGGTGCGTATGTTCGTGGGGCTGCTTTTGGGTGAGTGGTCGCGGGTCGGGCTCTTGGTTGTTGGTTGGGGGTTGTTTGGGTGGGTTTTCTTCCGGTTTGTCTTCGGTCCCCGGCCCTCCGGTGGGACTCCTCGGTGGGGGTTGGGCGGGGTGTGTGTGTGTGGTTGTTATGTTTCTGTCGTGGTTGCTCCTGTGGTTTTGTGTTCGGTTTGGTATGCTTGTGTGTAGGTGTCATTCTGTCCTGGCTCCTGCATGGGCCACTTAGTTTGCGCTGTGTAGGTTGGTTTACCTTGTTATATTATTTCTGGTATGGTTGCTTGTTGCGCGTTTGTCTCCAATTTATTATTCACCCCTTTTTAGTTTGAAGGGGTGTTTGTATTGCTGTTCCTGTATATTGGGTGTTCTTTTGCCATTATTTACTGTTATTTATCTCTTTCATGTGCCATGTGTTTTTGCTTTGTGTTGCTAATGTGATTGTGTACGACGTGTGTGTGCGTGTGCATTGTTTTCTTATGTGTACATTTTTCTGTTCTTTATGTTCTTACCGTTTGTATGTCCCTGTTTATGTATTTGCTGTATTTCTGTTTTCTTGTTCCATGCATTTATGTATTTTGACTATATTCGTAGTTTCGGAGGCCTGCTGTTATGTACTATTCTGCACTTGTGTTTGTATTCATGTGCCTCTGTTTTATGTTATTTATCTCTTGTGGTCTTTGTACCGTTCTGTTTATGTGATCGCTCCCATGCTCATTTTAGGGTTTCCCTTTTTGTTCTCTTTTGTCCTGTATTTATGTATTATTTCTTTATGATGTACTTTGCGTATTTCTTTAATAAAAATTAAAAACTACAGTGCTGCAGCAGTGTGTACTCACCTAGTACTCACCTAGTTGTGCTTGAAGGGTTGAGCTCTGGCTCTTTGGTCCCACTTCTCAACCATCAATCAACAGGTGTACAGGTTGGTCCTGAGCCTATTGGGCTCTCTCATATCTACACTTGAAACTGTGTATGGAGTCAGCCTTCACCACATCACTTTCTAAGGCTTTCCATTTGTCAACCACACTGACACTTAAAAAGTTCTTTCTATTATCTCTGGCTCATTTGGGCACTCTGTTTCCACCTGTGTCCTCTAGTGCGTGTGCCCCTTGTGTTAAATAGCTTGTCTTTATCAACCCTGTCGATTCCCTTTAGAATCTTGAATGTGGTGATCATGTCCCCCCTAACTCTTCTGTCTTCCAACGAAGTGAGGTTTAATTCCCGTAGTCTCTCCTCGTAGCTCATACCTCTCAGCTCGGGTACTAGTCTGGTGGTAAACCTTTGAACCTTTTCCAGTTTAGTCTTATGCTTGACTAGATATGGACCATGCTGGAGCCGACTAACTTGAGCAATTAATTACTATCTCCAAGATCAATAATTAATCATACACAAATAATCAATTACACACACACACACACACACACACACACACACACACACACACACACACACACACACACACACACACACACACACACACACGAGTGAGAGAGTGAGTGAGTGCTTGATTGAGAGCTTGAGCGAGAGCGCGCGCGCATGGTAGTGTTTGAATGGGCCGGCTGTATAATTAGGTACCCCTGTATCGTATTGGTGATTGTATCTAATCCTGAACTAGAGGTCAAGTGATCCACTCACATTGTCTGTTAAGAGCTCCTGACAGGTGATTGGGTAGCACGGAACGCATGAGATTTCACCCTTAATTAACGTCCGGTCAGTCAAGTGGACTTTAACTGAGGGTTGTGTGCAGACGTGCGTGCGTGCGTGCATGCGTGCATGTGCGTGTGTGCTGGTCACACGTGAAACACATTGCTGCTGTATATTAGAACAAGGACCGAAAGGGCCGTCCTAGAGTAGTTTATACTCCATGCTGGTGGGACTTTTTTTATTACATTTCTAGGTGAATTGTTCATGTCATGCCTCCGTGTCCACTTGTGTAGTGTTTTATTGCTGTGTTGTGGTATCAGTAATTTGTCATTGCATTGAGTGTTGATTTATTGTGTTGTGGGTGAACTCGTCATTGGAATGACTTGGTGCTATTCTGTATATTGGGTTGTCATCGAAGTCCAGTTTTCAGTGAGGGTTAATTAGTCAAGGGTAATTAACGTAACGTTACCAAGGGAACACCCACTGTTATAGAATAATTGTTCATAAGACAATTTGAGTTAACGGAAGATACGTTTGCGTTATTTATTTTCCAAGGAACAGCTGTTTTGGTCTGTCAAGGGATTTGGCGCAAAACAGCCACTTCAGGGAAAGTCAGTCAGTGTTGTAGAATTCTGGGAGGCCTGAAGGCTTGCATTTAAGTACTGTCTGTTGCAAATTATCTGTCAGTTGGTCAACTGATTAAGGGTTAAGGGTTGAGAGAATAAAGTCAATGTTAAGTAACGTAGACGTGGTGATTAGTTATCGATCCGTGGGATAGTAATCTAGTCACCCCGAGTTCATTGGGGTATGTAGGGCACCAGAGGGAATTCATTTCGTAGATGTTATTAATTGTTGAGCCAAAGTGAAAGGTAACGTATTTGTGTATGATTAATTATTGATCTTCGAGATGGTAATTAATTGCTCAAGTTAGTCAAAGGTGATTGCCGTCCTCTTAGTACTTTGGACATAGAATTGTAGTAAACCATCGAGTGGGCGATAGTAACCGATAACGTAGCGCGTACTGGGATTTATCAGCTGTCCATAGTACAGTGATTAATTAGGATTACTCACTGAACATTCAACGGGTCAAGTGTTTGCAATTCCGAGTTACGAGTGACGGTTTACAGTTTAATTTGTCTGTGGGAGACACGATTAAGTTAACGTAGTCGTCGTCGCTGACAGCTGTTGACATTGTATTAACGCAAGTTTTACTATTAATATTAACGTACTCAATTAGTCACCGATTGTTGATCGTCCGAGGGACGAAGTGTTAACGTATGAATTTAATTAAGGAGGGGTGCTGGAGTTGCCAGTAACCTCATTAGTCATTTTTAATGTCATTGTTGCCTACTGGTTTGATTATATTTGCAACTGCTATTTGCAGGGGAGGGCTGCAAGGAGCATAAACTAACTGAAAGGAGGTTACAGGAGACTTGTCTCCTATCCTACCTTCTTGTTGCATTGTGATTATAGATTAGTGTATTTTGGTTGATTGCATCCTCTGTGAACACACTATGTTCAGGTTAGTTCATTTATTTAGCTCAACGCGATTTCAGGAAGGGTCCTGTAGTTTTACTCGTTGCTGGTGTCCAGCTGTCGTAAAGCTCTCACAGGAAGGATTTCGAGTAACTTCTGATTTTTTCGTTGTAGTAGTTAGTACTTTGTTAAATAAACTTAAGTTAAACGCTGTCTTTTCGTACACACCCCCACTATTATTGATTTATTTATGTTCTGCCATGTTACTTGAAATTATTATCGCTATCCATTTAAGAATGCTTCTTGAGATTTGGGCGGAATTCATAGCAACACAACTATACAAATATGTTGTGAGAATCCATGATCTACTCGTTAGATTCGCTCCAGCGATATGCGATGGTCGACGGCCTCTTGAGGTTATCTTGAAATGATTTCGGGGCTTTTAGTGTCTCCGCGGCCCAGTCCTCGACCAGGCCTCCACCCCCAGGAAGCAGCCCGTGACAGCTGACTAACACCCAGGTACCTAATTTACTGCTAGGTAACAGGGGCATAGGGTGAAAGAAACTCTGCCCATTGTTTCTCGCCGGAGCCTGGGATCGAACCCAGGACCACAGGATCACAAGTCCCGCGTGCTGTCCGCTCGGCCGACCGGCTCCATAGTGATAAGGATTTCATACTTTTGATGTCTCTGCGTTTGCTCGGGCCTAGTAATTTTTTCTTTAGTCTCGAGTGGGGAAAGAGCTGCTTACTACACTCAGCGTGTTAGCTAAGCAGGTCCTTCTTCAAGATCCATCTAGACTTTCAGTTTAAAGTTAACTAATGTAATACTAGAATATGATAAAATCTCACACCAAGTTTGCTTCTATAGGCATTTGTGCAATATTAGGTATCGACTTGAGAATGGTCCAGGACGGACCGAAACGTCGTCGTCCCTTCACGTTCTATTGTGTGGTGTGGTCTGGTCAACATACTTCAGCCACGTTATTGTGACTCATCGCCTGCATTAGGTAGTAGATGAGGATTAGTCTAGTTCTTTCTTCCTTCAAGAGTCATAATCTCGAAGTCTGCTGGCAGCGATTCCCAAGGGGCTTGCATGACGAAGTCTGCATGTATTTTGTCGACACCTCTCTCAGCGACTTATATCGAATGTGTTTATTGCACATTTGATGTTTGTTTCACAATGGGTCCACCTGTTACTATTGGCGGCGCTTCTGTCCCGAGTTAGTGATCCAGTGTTTATATCATTAGGTGAATTTATTCTATGTTTAATCAATATTTGTCAGCTTGTACACAGCAATTCATTTTACCCTTATTTCAATTGATGTTAGTTTTTTTTTCTCTCGTCAATAATTCAGCATTTTAGTCCATCTGGGAGCCCCTGTTATGACTCGCATTGCATCATTTTGAATAACCTCAACGTTTGCGCACTGGCCAGGAGAAAGTGAGTAATGCAGGCGCTGCAAAATCACTTAGGGAACGAACTGCGTGTAAAACATTCACTGTTTCCCATACTGTGTTCCACTCTTACATGGCCGTGATTGTTTTTATTATATTCAGTCGTGATTTTGCTTTCTCCTTCAGATATTAAATTTGCTTGTTGAATGTCATTTTTGAATTTATCCACTCCGAGATGGTGATATTAAGTAACCCACTGAAGGTTAAATATCTTGAATGCGTAGGTGCCTGTCTGGAGTATTGCCACTTAGTCTCATTGCCTTAGACTTTTGTGCAGATATTTTTAGCCCTAAAATGCTGCATTTAGATGTTACTTTAACACCCCTTGTGCTTTATTTAAAAGTGAAGGACCTCTAATGACTAATGTTCCATCAGCATAGCTTAGCAATTTAACCCCTTCTGCAAATGTCCTTTTAACGAGGTTTTTCATAAAGATGTTAAATACACTAGGACGACTCCTTGTGGAGTCCCATTCTCATGCAAGTGGTAGTCCGACACTTGCCCTTGCGGCTTTTCTCTGGCATATCTGCGAATAAGGTAATCTTGAATGCTATCTTGCATATTTCCCTTTACATCCTTTTTAAACTATAGTGTGTAAAATTGCTTGTGGGCTTGCAAGTTCGAATGCTTTCTCTAGATCAAACAAAATCACAATAGCTGGACATGAGTTAACTGTTCCTAGTAATCTTGCTATACAGTTGGCAGTACCTACCTACTCTAGTGAAGCTAAAAGTGGGTTTATGCAGGTCTCCAGTCTTCCACAGTAGCCTATTTAAGACCATTCGTTCTGCAGTTTTACTAATGCATGATGTTAATGAAATGGGTCTGTAAATAGCAGGTTCTTTCGGCTTAGTAATCGAAATGATGTCTGCTTTCTTCCAAGAGGTCGGTAGTTTGCCTAGCTGCCAAGATGCATTCATAACGCTCAATATCCTTTGTTCTCCAGCAGGACCTGCATGGGCTATCATTGAGTATGTAATGTTATCAGCACCTGGTGTAGTGTCCATACCACCTTCTTTGGCTCTGATTATTTCTTGTTTGTTAAAGCTAGTCACATTCGTCATTTGTAGTTATGCTCTCATGAATGGCGGTCAACCTCTCATGTTTTAATAGTTCTTGCTGCCTTCTCACCATTGCAGGAAGCTGATATGAAGCTGCTCTTTCTGCATATTGGAGAGCAAGTCTCTCAGCCTCCTGCAATGGTTGAATACATCAACCCGCTCTCGCACTTTCTTACAGTCAATATTGACTTATTAAATACGGGCATATGTGACATACTGAACATACTAGTTTACCTTGAAAAGCTTCATAGAAAACACCGACCTTACCTAACCTTCTTAGTATGTTCAGATAAGCATCTTATTGCTTCGTAATTACAATTATTACTTAACCTATTATAGATATAGGTTAAGTAATAATTGTAATATTATAGATATTACAATTATAACCTATTATAACCTATTATAGATATAGGTTAAGTAATAATTGTAATATTATAGATATTACAATTATAACCTATTATAACCTATTATAGATATAGGTTAAGTAATAATTGTAATTACGAAGCAATAAGATGCTTATCTTAACATACTAAGAAGGTTAGGTAAGGTTGGTGTTTTCTATGAAGCTTTTCAAGGTAAACTAATACGTTTAGTATGTCACATATGCCCGTATTTAATAAGTCAATATTGACTATACGAAAGTGCGAGAAAGGGTTGAATACATGCCTGTAGTCGGGCTGGTCGACCTGATATGGTTTTAATCTGACTCCATATCTTGCCAAGACTACTGTGTTCATTTAGAGTGACAACTCGACCCATCTTGCCTCCTTTATCTATCTAGAAACTCATCTTGCTTGAGATATCACCGCTTTTAGCAGAGTTCTTCCATCTGATGTAGGATTTCTCTTAAGATGGTTTCTGAAGATCTTGACTGTGGTTTTGTGAACTTCATTACTATAGAACTAATAGTTCTTTCGTAGTGTGATTCCTGAAATAATGATTGGAATAACTGCTTGCAGCAGCTACAATGGATTTCTGGATATGGGTCTCGTGTATGTTCAAATTATCAGGTGGTGTGTATGTTGCATACTATTTTTCAAGTTCCTCTTGATATATATTTTGCAGTTGGTGTTTTTTAAATTCCAACTAGGTTGTGCAGTTTGTTACGTACTCCTAGCAGAATACGTATATAAATTTAAAAAACATTTTTTGTTCCATTATATCATTGCCTGTATATGTACACACATTGTGTTTTGGTAAATTATCGTGTGGTGTGGCAGCGTCAGTGGAGACAGGAGCGCGGTTGCGTTGCACACGTCTAGTACCTGTTAGATTCGGGAAAGCTGGACCTGTTCAGTTTGGGAGTTCCAGATGTCACTTTTAATAAGTTTATATAAGTATTTATTTACTGTAATTAAACAGGTGGCATTATACTTATATATTTTGTAAGTAACTATTATCTGTAATTTGCATTCTTGTGTGTTTTGAGAACAAGTGGTTGTTCAATTAGTTTTAAATATTAAAAAGTCCTTAGTTTCCATCCCTCATCCTGGGATGAGGCAGACGGGAGGTGAGAATTTGGGTAGCGACAGAGCGTGAGTTCAGTAGCTTCGGGGGACCAGGAAGAGTAACATGTGGGAGATAAGTCTGTTACTTCTTGTTGTGCCATATTTTATTATACTATATTAGGAGAAGGACAATACCTTTTGTTTGTTGTATAAGTTAACTTGACCATCTGTGTTTTTATATTATACTGTCTTGAATATATATCTATATAATATTTTGTATCTATTCTTCAGTCCTAAAGGAAGATTTTCATTTATGTGCTCATTACTTATCAAGGGGTTATACTGGTGACCCACTCTTGAGAACAGCAGTTTTCTCGTATCCCTAGACGTAATTAAAGCTTGGCTGCTGTAGGGTCACGAGCCGTAACGAACGATAGGTAACACAGTTGGTGTAGGAGGTCGTTCTATGTTTAGTGTTGTGACAGTAGCATAGTGGTCATTGGTAATCACCGGATTTTCCTCCCACTTCGCCTGACGCCAGAGTCCTGTTGAGATTAATGTAAGATCAGGGGAACCCCCTTAAATGTTAGTAGGTTCCCAAGAGTTAAGAAGTGGAATTTCAGCTACTTCTTGCAGAGCTGCAGCTAAATGGCGCCCATCTGCTTTGGCCGGCTCAGTGGCTCCTAACTCTTGATGAGCATTAAAATCTCCAGCAATAATTAAATATTTATGCGTGGCCAAGACAAGCACTGCATCTAGATGTAGTTTATGTCTAGGGGGCTTGTAGACGTTGTATATGAGGAGCCCAATATTAGCCATATTCACTGTTACTGCTAATACCTCTATTTCATCCCCATATGAAACTGGGTCTATTTTCTTGCTGGGTATAGTGTTCTGACTAGAGTCATTAACGGTCTTTGTCTCCCCTTTTCATCCGGTATAATATAGTGCTGATATCCAGCTAATCTGAAGGACTTCGTGGCTGGGAAACTTTTCTTCCTAAAAAATTATCTGCGCTTTACGCCTGATTGCAGCTTCCTGAAGGGTGTAGTTTTTATTTCCAAGACCTTGTATATTCCACTACATTATTCGTAATGGCCAGACGACGGTTTCGGTTGGTGTTGCCAGTTCTAGTAGAACTCCTCTTCGGAATCCACATCTATGTTCTCCATCTCTCAAGTCGTGTCGCTGCAAATCGGACTGCACTGATTGCTCAAGGTCATCCCCGGCATTGTTGCGATATATATGAATTCCTGTTCTCTATCATTTTGCTATTGTTATTGCTGCACATCGGACTGCATTGATTGTTCGTGTCCGTTTCTTGCGTTGTCGGAATCTGTGCATCTCTGCAATCCAATATCTCGTTGTTGATGTTGCTGCATATTGGGCTACATTGTTCATGCCCGCCATTTTTGTTGGAACCTCTGCATCTGTGATGTTTTTGTTGGTTTTGTTGTTTAACAAACTGCATTGGCTGTTTTCTGTCTCTTGTGTTGTAAAATTCTGTTGATCTTGAGTGGTCACCGCTTCTTTCAGGTGCTTGCATGAATGTTGAGGGTCTGGTGTCTTGACTACCCGACTGTTGTTGGTAGGCTTTATGTCCATGTCGCGTTGTGTGCTCTTGTGCTTCATCTTGTCTCAGACTAACAATTTCTTGTGTAACTATGGTTTGCTGCACGATCCTGTCCATTATGACAGGCGATTTCTTGAGTCTTATTTCGAAGCTTCTTCGTCATCTGTAGGCAATTAAAAATGGTGTCTGCCATGATCTTTACAATGTTTTGCAGCTGGACTCTGATAAAACTTTAAATTTGCCGTGTTGATTTCAAGAGTAATTGCTTCTTCCTCCTCCTCTGATTTTGTTTTATTTCTGCAGCTTTTTTGTGTATTTTTTGATTTGGAAGAAAGATTCGGGAAATTTTGTTCTATGAGAGTGGGTCTCTGTTGTTGGTGTGCACAAGTGTCCCAGACTGTTTGTGCATGTAGTGGTAGTCCATGTGTTTATCTTGGACTGAGCTGTCTGCACCTTTTCTTTCCGTTCATAGCAGGTTGTACTCCAGGCATAATGTTTTCCTCCACAATTTGGACATTTGTCTGTTGTTGTCTGGTGTGCCTTATTCTTGACAATAGTCAATGGTTGGATGCCTCAGTCTGCACTCACATTTCTCCTGTCCGGTGCAGCGTAATTGATGGAGGCCGTATTTTTTACGTCTGATGCAGCGTAGGGGCTCCGGGACGTACAGTCTGTATGAATATTCCCCAATTTCTAAGATAGAATGTTTCTGGCAGATGTCCCATGACGGTCACCAGAACCTGACATGTCGTTGCCTTACTTGCTTTTGTGCGGCCTGTTCCGCATTCTGGACTTGGTTGTACTCACTTGGTTGCGGGGGTTGAGCTCTGGCTCATTGGTACCACCTCTCAACCGTCAATCAACTGATGTACAGATTTCAGAGCCTACTGGGCTCTGTCATATCTACATTTGAAACTGAATAGTCAGCCTCCACCACATTTCCTAGTGCATTCCGTTTATTAACTACTCTGACACTGAAAACGTTCTTTCTAATGTCTGTGGCTCATTTGGGTACTCTGCTTCCACCTGTGTCCCCTCTTGTGCGTGTACCACCCGTGTTAATCCATCCATGTCTACCCTGTCAATTCCCTTGAGAATTTTGTATGTGGTGATCATGTCTCCCCTAGCTCTTCTGTCTTCCAGCGACGTGAGGTGCAGTTCACGTTGTCTTTCCTCATAACTCATGCCTCTTAGTTCTGGAAGTGCTTGTGTTCTGGTACTGGAGCCAGTGTCACGTCGATAGGGTATCCAAAAAGCACGACTTGCGTGCGACTTTCTGAAGTGTCCAGCTTTTCCAAGCACACAAAGTTTCCCTTGCAGGATTGTTACTTTTTCTAAGTAATTTGCAGTCTGATGGTCTCGTGGTGTCATTATTATGTCTCTTCTCAGGTTGACTAAGATGGAAAATTTGAGCTCTGGTTCCTGTTCCATTGCCATTACTACTCCATATGCTGTAGAAAAGTGGTCTGTCTGCATTATCTTTAATGTTGGAAGATGTGCAGAGTTTGACGATGTCTGGTACTCGCCTAGTTGTGCTTGCAGGGGTTGAGCTCTGCTCTTTCGGCCCGCCTTTGAATTGTCAATCAATCAACTGTTACTCACTCCCCATCCTCCCCCCTCCCCAACACAGGTAGGGAACTGGTGGTGTCCCCTCCGGTCTCAGTCGTCCTGTGCCTGGGCTGTGGAGAAGTACATTGTCTTACTCTGGCTGGTGTGTGATGTACTGTCCTCTCAGTCCATTATATCTGGTGTTTTGCTGGTGGAAGCACGTGTTGAAGCTTCTATAGCTGTTTTCTTCGGTGCTTGCTGCACCTCGGTCCACTGCCCCTCGTCTGAAAGCTGCTTCCCTTGCTTCTTTCTCAGACTTCCCATCACGACTCAGCATAGTAAGGATCGATTCAGTGCCCTACCTAATGCCTGAGACACTCCTAGGCCTGGAGAAATTCATTCCCCTCCGGAGGAGGTCGTAAAATGATTCCTCCAGGTGGAATCAGGGATGCCCAACACGTAATTGAGCACTTTGGTCTACCTTTCCCTGTTAGACTCAGTACACCCTCTAAGGTGCGCCTGCGGCCATCGCCACGCCTTTCAGGGTAGGACGAACTGACCTGGTCATTTACACGGTCCTGAAAAAAATATCATGGGCGACGAGTGCAGTACAACAGTTTGGGCTGCCTGCGTACTGGGTTGTGTAGAATAACAGTATCTGGACAGGAGCTAATGAACACCGTTGTTTGTCAATCAATTGTCTACAATTGATGGACAAACAACAGTGTATTGTTTCTTTCCAAACAAGATATTCCCTGGGTCTTTGAGTGTTCTTTACAACATCGCGGTGATTTGAGTTGATGGGTGCTCAGAATCTAAAGTCTTCCGGGGAACAAAACCGTGTACGGCCAGCTAGCAATGGCGCCGGCAGCGGGTCTTGTATGTTGATGTCTTTGTGAACGATAAGATTAGCATTTACCTTCATCTTTATATTTACTTTGTTCACCCTTGTATACGCCTTGTATATACGCTGCGTCTCAAGCCTAAATATGAATATTACCACACTATATATAGACGCGACACTTACAACATTAAATGTTCGCATATGATCCATTCGTGTAATTACTCGCCTCCACTAAACAATCCCTATCCAGACTTGCTAAACAAATTCCCCGTCTTGGCAACTCTCACCATTTCAGTATTAATAAAAAGGATAATTTTGCACACGTGATAAATATACAAACTTGCGGGGAAGTGTCGCTAAGCTCCAGCTCAGCCTACATCAAGTAATGCTGGCAGACCCGTTTTTCACACTTCACAGTTACAGACGTAACAGCTCACGATACTGTACTAAAAAATGTTAGGTTGGAGGGGGGGGGGGGAGAATTCACCCAGTAGTTTATCTGATCAACCTTGGTTGTGTTACGTTGGACTGCGTACATCTGTGACCAACAGTCTGGTGGAACAAGCCAGGAAACTTTACATTGGGCCTCACGTAGCTCCGTACAGGAGGGTTGGGACGGGTTATATGATAATTGTCAGTGCTGAGGGATGGTTCCTGCCGTTATACGTGTAGAGGCAAATATAATTACCACATTAATGCCATCTTACACACTTACGTAACTTTACCTCCATGTCCACTTAATTTGCAATTTCTGTCTAACTAGTATTACAACTTCAGACTAAGAGCACAATGTTAATTAAATATATAATGTGTACCTATTTATAACTTATGCATGCCCGTCCAACCTTATGTTTAACTGTCAGGAGAGGAGAACACAACGTTCTCGGCCCGAGGTTGGTGGAACAAACCGCCAGCTTAATGTACAAGGAAGCACAACTAATCAAAAATATCAATTACTATGTAAATTTGTAAAAACTTTAACAAAGTGTACAGTAAGGCCACTATACCTGTAAGGTCTTTATGTAACCCATATGCCTCGCTCAAGGCTGCCTCAAGCTTCAATACGCCAAACTATTGCACTGTCTCACACCTGAAATTAAACATTAAATTAAATACAAGAACACCCTAGGCTTACTGGCCCATGTGAGGCAAGTCTTCAAACCCAATTTTCCGAGGTATAACTTTTTTTTAATTATTCTCTATGACAATTCTATTTCTTCAATACTTTCGAACTGGCATTCCTTCTATACAATTTTTTCTCCAGTCTGTATGTTTAGAAATCGTTCATTGTGTTAAGACCCTAAATATGAATAGTGTTAGCATTATAACGCCTTCGTCAGCCTGGCACTTCAGTCACCTGCAGGAGAGCAACTGCCGTGTTCTTAATCACTTCATATAAAAAATAGATATTACATGTTACAGAAAATAACCCACATTCTATGCTAAATATTACAGGTTGTTTATATATTTTAATTATATATACACAATAGTTCTTACATTCTTGTACAACCACGACCACGCATAGCACTCCGGGCAAGTCCTTAATCCTAATATTCCCCATAATACGACCCCGCCAAATCGTCTAACAACCAGGTACCCACTTTAATGTTTGGTAAACAAAGGCTACAGTTAAGGATTGGTGCCCAGTAAATCCTCCCGGGCCAGGATACGCCCTCCCCCCTTCCCGGGCCAGGATACACACCCACTCACCCCCGGGCCAAGATACGCCCTCCCCCCCTCCCGGGCCAGGATACACCCTCCCCCCTCCCCGGGCCAGGATGCGCGCCCCCCCCCCACCTCCCCGGGCGAGGATACGCACCCCGGGCCAGGATACGCACCCCCGGGCCAGGATACGCACCCCCGGGCCAGGATACGCACCCCAGGGCCAGGATACGCACCCCAGGGCCAGAATACGCACCCCAGGGCCAGGATACGCACCCCCGGGCCAGGATACGCACCCCCGGGCCAGGATACGCACCCCCGGGCCAGGATACGCACCCCCGGGCCAGGATACGCACCCCCGGGCCAGGATACGCACCCCCGGGCCAGCATACGCACCCCCGGGCCAGCATACGCACCCCAGGGCCAGCATACGCACCCCAGGGCCAGCATACGCACCCCAGGGCCAGCATACGCACCCCAGGGCCAGCATACGCACCCCAGGGCCAGCATACGCACCCCAGGGCCAGCATACGCACCCCAGGGCCAGGATACGCACCCCCGGGCCAGCATACACACCCCAGGGCCAGCATACGCACCCCAGGGCCAGCATACGCACCCCAGGGCCAGCATACGCACCCCAGGGCCAGCATACGCACCCCAGGTCCAGGATACGCACCCCAGGTCCAGGATACGCACCCCCGGGCCAGGATACGCACCCCCGGGCCAGGATACGCACCCCCGGGCCAGGATACGCACCCCCGGGCCAGGATACGCACCCCCGGGCCAAAGTGCTCGTGAAACGCCAGACGAGGTCTTACCACTATGCCATTGGCACCGCAATATTTATATTTCATTAAAACGACCAGATATGCTCCCCAGAATACAATAACGCTATAAAAAATTAGCATTATCGTCGCTACATATACAACACTAGAAATTAGGTCAAGGATTCCGTGTTAAGTCACTGCTGTGTTTAACAAGTCATGCCACATTCACAGTTGTTTGAGATTATTGCCAGTGTTACTTTATATATAGAAGAGCCAAACTGGAGGACCCCACTAGTTACAGCTCGTATCGAATTCCTTTATTTCTTACTATTTTAATATTCTAGACCAATAAAACTGCAGAGCATATTAGCCCATGTCGGGCAGATATTTGAATAATAAACCAGACTTGTGTAAGTGACCTGCTCTTGAAGCAACAGTGACGCCACGTCGCTACGTCACTCCGTAATTGTCTTCATAATCAACACTATTCATGCCCGAGGACCTGACCAGGTTTACGATTATTTTAAGTCAAAGTTGTGGCCGTCCAGAGAAATAATCAACTTGTAAAATAATACTACAACAAGACCATTCACTTGCCTGGAGACTGGGCGCAAGTAACACGCTGGGACAAGGCTTCTCAAGGGCGTAATTTAGCCAGCAATATACCGCCTCCAGAGCAGCACCTTCCTCCACCAAGGTCCGCGCCACACTGCCTGCCCGCGCCAGTTGGTCAGCCCGGCCTGATGACCAAACTACCTGTGTGACGTCATATATATGACATCATATGACACAACATATTTATGTGACCCAGCAACCACCACACTTTCTCACATACAAATAACTTACAAGTTATTAAATAACAGTTGGATAACGCGTCAGAGGCTGCCAGTGTTGCTTCCCTCAACACATCAACACTGTAACAATTGTTGAAGGCCTACTCATATATATCAAGGCTTAACAGAAATCACATCGATAATAATAATGTTTCAATTACTTGTAAGTTATTTGTGTATGAGAAAGTCTGGTGTGCGAGTTGGGTCATATACATGACGTCACACAGGTAGTTTGACCATCAGGCCGGGCTGACCAACTGGCGCGGGCAGGCAGTGTGGCGCGGACCTTGGTGGAGGAAGGTGCTGCTCTGGAGGCGGTATATTGCTGGCTAAATTACTCCCTTGAGAAGCCTTGTCCCAGCGTGTTACTTGCGCCCAGTCTCCAGGCAAGTGAATGGTCTTGTTGTAGTATTATTTTACAAGTTGATTATTTCTCTGGACGGCCACAACTTTGACTTAAAATAATCGTAAACCTGGTCAGGTCCTCGGGCATGAATAGTGTTGATTATGAAGACAATTACGGAGTGACGTAGCGACGTGGCGTCACTGTGGCTTCAAGAGCAGGTCACTTACACAAGTCTGCTTTATTATTCAAATATCTGCCCGACATGGGCTAATACGCTCTCCGGTTTTATTGGTCTAGAATATTAAAATAGTAAGTAATAAAGGAATTCAATACGAGCTGTAGCTAGTGGGGTCCTCCAGTTTGGCCCGTCTATATATAATGTGACACTATCTATGCTCTCAAACAACTGTGAATGTTTCCCAACAGTAAAGTGAGCACCAGGTTGTTAAACGATTTGGCAGGTCGTATTCCAGAGAATATTATGATTAAGTATTTTCTCCAACGCTTGTGACAGTGGCTATGAAAGAATGTAAGAACTCTTGTATAAATAAATAACCATAACCTGTTATATTTAGCATATGATGTTGGGTTAATTTGTAATGTTTATATGAATAGTAATTAAGAACACGGCAGTTGCTATCCAGCAGGTAACTGAAGTGCCAGCTACTGAACTGAAGTGTAAGCATTTAATGCTAACACTGTACATATTTAGTGTCTTCAGACTAAGAACGATTACTTAAGGTATAGACTGAACAACGATCTTAACAAGGAATACCACTTCGTAAGTATGGGTGAAGACATAGAATACTGTTGTGGAACATAATTCAACAAACTCTATTTTTTTTTTTAACTGTTCCACGACGGAAAACTGGGTGTGAAGACTTGCCTCATATGGGGCAGAAGACCACGGGTGTTCTCGTTTAATTTAATGTTTAATTTCAGGTGTCTGATAATGCAACAGTTTGGCTTATTGAAACTTGAGGCAGCCTTGAGCGAGGCATGTGGGTTATATCAAGACCTTACAGGTATAGTGGCCTTACTGTACACTTTGTTGAAGCTCTTTACAAATTTACAGAGTAATTTATATTTTTTTATTAATTGTGCTTCCTTGTTCATTAAGCTGGTGGGTTGTTCCACTCACCTCGGGCCGAGAACGTTGTGCTCGCCTCTCCAGACAGTTAAACATAAGGTTGTACGGAGATGCACAAGTCATAAATATTTACACACATGTTTAACATTGTGCTCTTAGTCTCGAGTTGTAATAACAGTTGGGCAGAATTTACATATTAGGTGGACGGGGATGAGAATTTACACAAGTGTGTAAGATGTAAACATGTGTATGTAAACAAGGGCCACTTGGAGGTAGGCCCACCCCAGTACCCTCTTGTGTGTGTATTTTCAAATAGTGTAACGTACTCAGGTAACTAGTGCCCAGACACAGAAACTAGACGCATCCGCTGTAAGATAACTAGTGGGAAAATGCAAGTAATGTAATCTAACAAGTGAACAAAACAAATTAAGAGTGCGACACGTGGTAGCAACACTGGCCGTCCATACAGCCTCTTCCAGGCCAATCTCAAGTTGGTAAACACCCACGGCCAGCTCCCACGGCCAGCTCCCACGGCCAGCACCCGCGGTCAACTCCCCCACCGGTCAACACCCCACCTTGTAAGACCATCACCACTGAACAGAAGTGTTCAAAAAATGGCTTTGATAAAAACGTGCATAGAATGCAACATGAAGGTAGATTACCAACAGAGCTTTCAATGCCAACTCTGTTCAGCAGCCATACACAAAAAATGTGACAACATGACTAACAATTCAAGGAGAAATGGTCCCAGTGACCACTCTGTGTAATGGCTCTGCAAAAAGATTGATGTAACTTTTTTTAAATTGATGGAAATCCTGGATAAAACTCCCGCCGAAAACAGAGAATTACTAATTAATGCCTGCACAGCAATTTCTAATGTCTTCAAACAAACTGTACATAACACCAAGGTACAACCAGCTGTGGCAGCGGCGCCCGAGCAGGGCGCGGAGTCGGGGGATGCCTGCCCGAGCAGGGCGCGGAGTCGGGGGATGCCTGCCCGAGCAGGGCGCGGAGTCGGGGGATGCCTGCCCGAGCAGGGCGCGGAGTCGGGGGATGCCTGCCCGAGCAGGGCGCGGAGTCGGGGGATGCCTGCCCGAGCAGGGCGCGGAGTCGGGGGATGCCTGCCCGAGCAGGGCGCGGAGTCGGGGGATGCCTGCCCGAGCAGGGCGCGGAGTCGGGGGATGCCTGCCCGAGCAGGGCGCGGAGTCGGGGGATGCCTGCCCGAGCAGGGCGCGGAGTCGGGGGATGCCTGCCCGAGCAGGGCGCGGAGTCGGGGGATGCCTGCCCGAGCAGGGCGCGGAGTCGGGGGATGCCTGCCCGAGCAGGGCGCGGAGTCGGGGGATGCCTGCCCGAGCAGGGCGCGGAGTCGGGGGATGCCTGCCCGAGCAGGGCGCGGAGTCGGGGGATGCCTGCCCGAGCAGGGCGCGGAGTCGGGGGATGCCTGCCCGAGCAGGGCGCGGAGTCGGGGGATGCCTGCCCGAGCAGGGCGCGGAGTCGGGGGATGCCTGCCCGAGCAGGGCGCGGAGTCGGGGGATGCCTGCCCGAGCAGGGCGCGGAGTCGGGGGATGCCTGCCCGAGCAGGGCGCGGAGTCGGGGGATGCCTGCCCGAGCAGGGCGCGGAGTCGGGGGATGCCTGCCCGAGCAGGGCGCGGAGTCGGGGGATGCCTGCCCGAGCAGGGCGCGGAGTCGGGGGATGCCTGCCCGAGCAGAGCGCGGAGTCGGGGGATGCCTGCCCGAGCAGGGCGCGGAGTCGGGGGATGCCTGCCCGAGCAGGGCGCGGAGTCGGGGGATGCCTGCCCGAGCAGGGCGCGGAGTCGGGGGATGCCTGCCCGAGCAGGGCGCGGAGTCGGGGGATGCCTGCCCGAGCAGGGCGCGGAGTCGGGGGATGCCTGCCCGAGCAGGGCGCGGAGTCGGGGGATGCCTGCCCGAGCAGGGCGCGGAGTCGGGGGATGCCTGCCCGAGCAGGGCGCGGAGTCGGGGGATGCCTGCCCGAGCAGGGCGCGGAGTCGGGGGATGCCTGCCCGAGCAGGGCGCGGAGTCGGGGGATGCCTGCCCGAGCAGGGCGCGGAGTCGGGGGATGCCTGCCCGAGCAGGGCGCGGAGTCGGGGGATGCCTGCCCGAGCAGGGCGCGGAGTCGGGGGATGCCTGCCCGAGCAGGGCGCGGAGTCGGGGGATGCCTGCCCGAGCAGGGCGCGGAGTCGGGGGATGCCTGCCCGAGCAGGGCGCGGAGTCGGGGGATGCCTGCCCGAGCAGGGCGCGGAGTCGGGGGATGCCTGCCCGAGCAGGGCGCGGAGTCGGGGGATGCCTGCCCGAGCAGGGCGCGGAGTCGGGGGATGCCTGCCCGAGCAGGGCGCGGAGTCGGGGGATGCCTGCCCGAGCAGGGCGCGGAGTCGGGGGATGCCTGCCCGAGCAGGGCGCGGAGTCGGGGGATGCCTGCCCGAGCAGGGCGCGGAGTCGGGGGATGCCTGCCCGAGCAGGGCGCGGAGTCGGGGGATGCCTGCCCGAGCAGGGCGCGGAGTCGGGGGATGCCTGCCCGAGCAGGGCGCGGAGTCGGGGGATGCCTGCCCGAGCAGGGCGCGGAGTCGGGGGATGCCTGCCCGAGCAGGGCGCGGAGTCGGGGGATGCCTGCCCGAGCAGGGCGCGGAGTCGGGGGATGCCTGCCCGAGCAGGGCGCGGAGTCGGGGGATGCCTGCCCGAGCAGGGCGCGGAGTCGGGGGATGCCTGCCCGAGCAGGGCGCGGAGTCGGGGGATGCCTGCCCGAGCAGGGCGCGGAGTCGGGGGATGCCTGCCCGAGCAGGGCGCGGAGTCGGGGGATGCCTGCCCGAGCAGGGCGCGGAGTCGGGGGATGCCTGCCCGAGCAGGGCGCGGAGTCGGGGGATGCCTGCCCGAGCAGGGCGCGGAGTCGGGGGATGCCTGCCCGAGCAGGGCGCGGAGTCGGGGGATGCCTGCCCGAGCAGGGCGCGGAGTCGGGGGATGCCTGCCCGAGCAGGGCGCGGAGTCGGGGGATGCCTGCCCGAGCAGGGCGCGGAGTCGGGGGATGCCTGCCCGAGCAGGGCGCGGAGTCGGGGGATGCCTGCCCGAGCAGGGCGCGGAGTCGGGGGATGCCTGCCCGAGCAGGGCGCGGAGTCGGGGGATGCCTGCCCGAGCAGGGCGCGGAGTCGGGGGATGCCTGCCCGAGCAGGGCGCGGAGTCGGGGGATGCCTGCCCGAGCAGGGCGCGGAGTCGGGGGATGCCTGCCCGAGCAGGGCGCGGAGTCGGGGGATGCCTGCCCGAGCAGGGCGCGGAGTCGGGGGATGCCTGCCCGAGCAGGGCGCGGAGTCGGGGGGATGCCTGCCCGAGCAGGGCGCGGAGTCGGGGGATGCCTGCCCGAGCAGGGCGCGGGATGCCTGCCCGAGCAGGGCGCGGGATGCCTGCCCGAGCAGGGCGCGGGATGCCTGCCCGAGCAGGGCGCGGGATGCCTGCCCGAGCAGGGCGCGGGATGCCTGCCCGAGCAGGGCGCGGGATGCCTGCCCGAGCAGGGCGCGGGATGCCTGCCCGAGCAGGGCGCGGGATGCCTGCCCGAGCAGGGCGCGGGATGCCTGCCCGAGCAGGGCGCGGGATGCCTGCCCGAGCAGGGCGCGGGATGCCTGCCCGAGCAGGGCGCGGGATGCCTGCCCGAGCAGGGCGCGGGATGCCTGCCCGAGCAGGGCGCGGGATGCCTGCCCGAGCAGGGCGCGGGATGCCTGCCCGAGCAGGGCGCGGGATGCCTGCCCGAGCAGGGCGCGGGATGCCTGCCCGAGCAGGGCGCGGGATGCCTGCCCGAGCAGGGCGCGGGATGCCTGCCCGAGCAGGGCGCGGGATGCCTGCCCGAGCAGGGCGCGGGATGCCTGCCCGAGCAGGGCGCGGGATGCCTGCCCGAGCAGGGCGCGGGATGCCTGCCCGAGCAGGGCGCGGGATGCCTGCCCGAGCAGGGCGCGGGATGCCTGCCCCGAGCAGGGCGCGGGATGCCTGCCCGAGCAGGGCGCGGGATGCCTGCCCGAGCAGGGCGCGGGATGCCTGCCCGAGCAGGGCGCGGGATGCCTGCCCGAGCAGGGCGCGGGATGCCTGCCCGAGCAGGGCGCGGGATGCCTGCCCGAGCAGGGCGCGGGATGCCTGCCCGAGCAGGGCGCGGGATGCCTGCCCCGAGCAGGGCGCGGGATGCCTGCCCGAGCAGGGCGCGGGATGCCTGCCCCGAGCAGGGCGCGGGATGCCTGCCCGAGCAGGGCGCGGGATGCCTGCCCGAGCAGGGCGCGGGATGCCTGCCCGAGCAGGGCGCGGGATGCCTGCCCCGAGCAGGGCGCGGGATGCCTGCCCGAGCAGGGCGCGGGATGCCTGCCCCGAGCAGGGCGCGGGATGCCTGCCCCGAGCAGGGCGCGGGATGCCTGCCCGAGCAGGGCGCGGGATGCCTGCCCGAGCAGGGCGCGGGATGCCTGCCCCGAGCAGGGCGCGGGATGCCTGCCCGAGCAGGGCGCGGGATGCCTGCCCCGAGCAGGGCGCGGGATGCCTGCCCCGAGCAGGGCGCGGGATGCCTGCCCCGAGCAGGGCGCGGGATGCCTGCCCCGAGCAGGGCGCGGGATGCCTGCCCCGAGCAGGGCGCGGGATGCCTGCCCCGAGCAGGGCGCGGGATGCCTGCCCCGAGCAGGGCGCGGGATGCCTGCCCCGAGCAGGGCGCGGGATGCCTGCCCCGAGCAGGGCGCGGGATGCCTGCCCCGAGCAGGGCGCGGGATGCCTGCCCCGAGCAGGGCGCGGGATGCCTGCCCGAGCAGGGCGCGGGATGCCTGCCCCGAGCAGGGCGCGGGATGCCTGCCCCGAGCAGGGCGCGGGATGCCTGCCCCGAGCAGGGCGCGGGATGCCTGCCCCGAGCAGGGCGCGGGATGCCTGCCCCGAGCAGGGCGCGGGATGCCTGCCCCGAGCAGGGCGCGGGATGCCTGCCCCGAGCAGGGCGCGGGATGCCTGCCCCGAGCAGGGCGCGGGATGCCTGCCCCGAGCAGGGCGCGGGATGCCTGCCCCGAGCAGGGCGCGGGATGCCTGCCCCGAGCAGGGCGCGGGATGCCTGCCCCGAGCAGGGCGCGGGATGCCTGCCCCGAGCAGGGCGCGGGATGCCTGCCCCGAGCAGGGCGCGGGATGCCTGCCCCGAGCAGGGCGCGGGATGCCTGCCCCGAGCAGGGCGCGGGATGCCTGCCCCGAGCAGGGCGCGGGATGCCTGCCCCGAGCAGGGCGCGGGATGCCTGCCCCGAGCAGGGCGCGGGATGCCTGCCCCGAGCAGGGCGCGGGATGCCTGCCCCGAGCAGGGCGCGGGATGCCTGCCCCGAGCAGGGCGCGGGATGCCTGCCCCGAGCAGGGCGCGGGATGCCTGCCCCGAGCAGGGCGCGGGATGCCTGCCCCGAGCAGGGCGCGGGATGCCTGCCCCGAGCAGGGCGCGGGATGCCTGCCCCGAGCAGGGCGCGGGATGCCTGCCCCGAGCAGGGCGCGGGATGCCTGCCCCGAGCAGGGCGCGGGATGCCTGCCCCGAGCAGGGCGCGGGATGCCTGCCCCGAGCAGGGCGCGGGATGCCTGCCCCGAGCAGGGCGCGGGATGCCTGCCCCGAGCAGGGCGCGGGATGCCTGCCCCGAGCAGGGCGCGGGATGCCTGCCCCGAGCAGGGCGCGGGATGCCTGCCCCGAGCAGGGCGCGGGATGCCTGCCCCGAGCAGGGCGCGGGATGCCTGCCCCGAGCAGGGCGCGGGATGCCTGCCCCGAGCAGGGCGCGGGATGCCTGCCCCGAGCAGGGCGCGGGATGCCTGCCCCGAGCAGGGCGCGGGATGCCTGCCCCGAGCAGGGCGCGGGATGCCTGCCCCGAGCAGGGCGCGGGATGCCTGCCCCGAGCAGGGCGCGGGATGCCTGCCCCGAGCAGGGCGCGGGATGCCTGCCCCGAGCAGGGCGCGGGATGCCTGCCCCGAGCAGGGCGCGGGATGCCTGCCCCGAGCAGGGCGCGGGATGCCTGCCCCGAGCAGGGCGCGGGATGCCTGCCCCGAGCAGGGCGCGGGATGCCTGCCCCGAGCAGGGCGCGGGATGCCTGCCCCGAGCAGGGCGCGGGATGCCTGCCCCGAGCAGGGCGCGGGATGCCTGCCCCGAGCAGGGCGCGGGATGCCTGCCCCGAGCAGGGCGCGGGATGCCTGCCCCGAGCAGGGCGCGGGATGCCTGCCCCGAGCAGGGCGCGGGATGCCTGCCCCGAGCAGGGCGCGGGATGCCTGCCCCGAGCAGGGCGCGGGATGCCTGCCCCGAGCAGGGCGCGGGATGCCTGCCCCGAGCAGGGCGCGGGATGCCTGCCCCGAGCAGGGCGCGGGATGCCTGCCCCGAGCAGGGCGCGGGATGCCTGCCCCGAGCAGGGCGCGGGATGCCTGCCCCGAGCAGGGCGCGGGATGCCTGCCCCGAGCAGGGCGCGGGATGCCTGCCCCGAGCAGGGCGCGGGATGCCTGCCCCGAGCAGGGCGCGGGATGCCTGCCCCGAGCAGGGCGCGGGATGCCTGCCCCGAGCAGGGCGCGGGATGCCTGCCCCGAGCAGGGCGCGGGATGCCTGCCCCGAGCAGGGCGCGGGATGCCTGCCCCGAGCAGGGCGCGGGATGCCTGCCCCGAGCAGGGCGCGGGATGCCTGCCCCGAGCAGGGCGCGGGATGCCTGCCCCGAGCAGGGCGCGGGATGCCTGCCCCGAGCAGGGCGCGGGATGCCTGCCCCGAGCAGGGCGCGGGATGCCTGCCCCGAGCAGGGCGCGGGATGCCTGCCCCGAGCAGGGCGCGGGATGCCTGCCCCGAGCAGGGCGCGGGATGCCTGCCCCGAGCCGGGCGCGGGATGCCTGCCCCGAGCAGGGCGCGGGATGCCTGCCCCGAGCCGGGCGCGGGATGCCTGCCCCGAGCCGGGCGCGGGATGCCTGCCCCGAGCCGGGCGCGGGATGCCTGCCCCGAGCCGGGCGCGGGATGCCTGCCCCGAGCCGGGCGCGGGATGCCTGCCCCGAGCCGGGCGCGGGATGCCTGCCCCGAGCCGGGCGCGGGATGCCTGCCCCGAGCCGGGCGCGGGATGCCTGCCCCGAGCCGGGCGCGGGATGCCTGCCCCGAGCCGGGCGCGGGATGCCTGCCCCGAGCCGGGCGCGGGATGCCTGCCCCGAGCCGGGCGCGGGATGCCTGCCCCGAGCCGGGCGCGGGATGCCTGCCCCGAGCCGGGCGCGGGATGCCTGCCCCGAGCCGGGCGCGGGATGCCTGCCCCGAGCCGGGCGCGGGATGCCTGCCCCGAGCCGGGCGCGGGATGCCTGCCCCGAGCCGGGCGCGGGATGCCTGCCCCGAGCCGGGCGCGGGATGCCTGCCCCGAGCCGGGCGCGGGATGCCTGCCCCGAGCCGGGCGCGGGATGCCTGCCCCGAGCCGGGCGCGGGATGCCTGCCCCGAGCCGGGCGCGGGATGCCTGCCCCGAGCCGGGCGCGGGATGCCTGCCCCGAGCCGGGCGCGGGATGCCTGCCCCGAGCCGGGCGCGGGATGCCTGCCCCGAGCCGGGCGCGGGATGCCTGCCCCGAGCCGGGCGCGGGATGCCTGCCCCGAGCCGGGCGCGGGATGCCTGCCCCGAGCCGGGCGCGGGATGCCTGCCCCGAGCCGGGCGCGGGATGCCTGCCCCGAGCCGGGCGCGGGATGCCTGCCCCGAGCCGGGCGCGGGATGCCTGCCCCGAGCCGGGCGCGGGATGCCTGCCCCGAGCCGGGCGCGGGATGCCTGCCCCGAGCCGGGCGCGGGATGCCTGCCCCGAGCCGGGCGCGGGATGCCTGCCCCGAGCCGGGCGCGGGATGCCTGCCCCGAGCCGGGCGCGGGATGCCTGCCCCGAGCCGGGCGCGGGATGCCTGCCCCGAGCCGGGCGCGGGATGCCTGCCCCGAGCCGGGCGCGGGATGCCTGCCCCGAGCCGGGCGCGGGATGCCTGCCCCGAGCCGGGCGCGGGATGCCTGCCCCGAGCCGGGCGCGGGATGCCTGCCCCGAGCCGGGCGCGGGATGCCTGCCCCGAGCCGGGCGCGGGATGCCTGCCCCGAGCCGGGCGCGGGATGCCTGCCCCGAGCCGGGCGCGGGATGCCTGCCCCGAGCCGGGCGCGGGATGCCTGCCCCGAGCCGGGCGCGGGATGCCTGCCCCGAGCCGGGCGCGGGATGCCTGCCCCGAGCCGGGCGCGGGATGCCTGCCCCGAGCCGGGCGCGGGATGCCTGCCCCGAGCCGGGCGCGGGATGCCTGCCCCGAGCCGGGCGCGGGATGCCTGCCCCGAGCCGGGCGCGGGATGCCTGCCCCGAGCCGGGCGCGGGATGCCTGCCCCGAGCCGGGCGCGGGATGCCTGCCCCGAGCCGGGCGCGGGATGCCTGCCCCGAGCCGGGCGCGGGATGCCTGCCCCGAGCCGGGCGCGGGATGCCTGCCCCGAGCCGGGCGCGGGATGCCTGCCCCGAGCCGGGCGCGGGATGCCTGCCCCGAGCCGGGCGCGGGATGCCTGCCCCGAGCCGGGCGCGGGATGCCTGCCCCGAGCCGGGCGCGGGATGCCTGCCCCGAGCCGGGCGCGGGATGCCTGCCCCGAGCCGGGCGCGGGATGCCTGCCCCGAGCCGGGCGCGGGATGCCTGCCCCGAGCCGGGCGCGGGATGCCTGCCCCGAGCCGGGCGCGGGATGCCTGCCCCGAGCCGGGCGCGGGATGCCTGCCCCGAGCCGGGCGCGGGATGCCTGCCCCGAGCCGGGCGCGGGATGCCTGCCCCGAGCCGGGCGCGGGATGCCTGCCCCGAGCCGGGCGCGGGATGCCTGCCCCGAGCCGGGCGCGGGATGCCTGCCCCGAGCCGGGCGCGGGATGCCTGCCCCGAGCCGGGCGCGGGATGCCTGCCCCGAGCCGGGGCGCGGGATGCCTGCCCCGAGCCGTGGGCGGCGGGATGCCTGCCCGAGCCGGGCGCGGGATGCCCTGCCCCGAGCCGGGCGCGGGATGCCTGCCCCGAGCCGGGCGCGGGGATGCCTGCCCCGAGCCGGGCGCGGGATGCCATGCCCCGAGCCGGGCGCGGGATGCCTGCCCCGAGCCGGGCGCGGGATGCCTGCCCCGAGCCGGGCGCGGGATGCCTGCCCCGAGCCGGGCGCGGGATGCCTGCCCCGAGCCGGGCGCGGGATGCCTGCCCGAGGACGGGCGCTGGGATGCCTGCCCCGAGCCGGGCGCGGGATGCCTGCCCCGAGCCGGGCGCGGGATGCCTGCCCCGAGCCGGGCGCGGGATGCCTGCCCCGAGCCGGGCGCGGGATGCCTGCCCCGAGCCGGGCGCGGGATGCCTGCCCCGAGCCGGGCGCGGGATGCCTGCCCCGAGCCGGGCGCGGATGCCTGCCCCGAGCCGGGCGCGGATGCCTGCCCCGCGGGATGCCTGCCCCGAGCCGGGCGCGGGATGCCTGCCCCGAGCCGGGCGCGGGATGCCCTGCCCCGAGCCGGGCGCGGGATGCCTGCCCCGAGCCGGGCGCGGGATGCCTGCCCCGAGCCGGGCGCGGGATGCCTGCCCCGAGCCGGGCGCGGGATGCCTGCCCCGAGCCGGGCGCGGGATGCCTGCCCCGAGCCGGGCGCGGGATGCCTGCCCCGAGCCGGCGCGGGATGCCTGCCCCGAGCCGGGCGCGGGATGCCTGCCCCGAGCCGGGCGCGGGATGCCTGCCCCGAGCCGGGCGCGGGATGCCTGCCCCGAGCCGGGCGCGGGATGCCTGCCCCGAGCCGGGCGCGGGATGCCTGCCCCGAGCCGGGCGCGGGATGCCTGCCCCGAGCCGGGCGCGGACCCTGGCAGAGGGAGACAAACGAAACAAGGCCCCAAAATCTGTTGGTATTACAGATGGGCTACCTGTAAGCATGAGGAATCGGGAAGAATCGGGAATGGAACATGTTCACACGATCACCCTAGAAAGTGCAGAAACCTCCTCAATACAGGTAAATGTACCAAAAGCTGTGAATTCTTTCACCCAAGTAATTTGCAAGAACTCTTTGGACAGGAAAGAGTGCTTCAATGCTGAATGCCCAGCTTTTCATATAAGAGGTACCAGGCGAATAAAACCGTCAGACTACCACTATGAAAACAGCCACTACTCCATCGACCGGGATATTTTTTTAGCAAGAGGAGGAGGAGAAGAATGGCTAAAAATGACCAGACTATACCACCAACTCGGTCAAATGCTAGAGAGGACGCAAACACAGTGGCCTCCTTACCAGAGCCTCAGATATTAACACCAATTAAAGCCTCCAGCACTTCCACTAACACGATAACATCATTTATATTTGCCAACATCCAGGGTATAAAAACACGCAAATCCAACAAAGTTCACTTTATAGATGGCCTCCTTCATGAGGCAAATGCAGTGTTTGCAGCCCTAACGGAAACTCACACAAAGGACTACCTTGATGGTGAAATATGGATCTCAGAATACAATCTCTTCAGATGTGATAGGAAACACCGGCTTCAGGGTGGGGTCAGCCTCTACATCAAAGACACACTCATCTGTACTGAGCTGCTAAACACCTCAAATGATATGGTGGAAGTGCTAATAGTCAAAATAGAGATCCTAAATGTAGTTGTTGTCCTTGTATATAAGTCACCAGAGGCAAACCCTCAGCAGTTTAAAGACCAACTAATGAAAATAGAGCACTGCTTGGAAAACCTCACAAATCCAGCTCCGAACATCATCCTGCTTGAGGACTTCAACCTACGGCACCTGAAATGGAAGCACCTGGCTAATACAGTAATATCAGAAAGAATACCAGGAAGTAGCCTAAATGAACAGGCACATGCAAATGATCTGCTACGGATGTGCGATAGGTTTGCCTTAAACCAGCAAATAGTAGAACCAACTAGGAAGGAGAACACGCTGGACCTCATTTTCACTAATAATGATGAGTTGATCGGGAACATAATGATTACAAATACCTGTTACTCAGATCACAACTTAATTGAAGTTCTGACAACCATGGGGAATGGACCTTCAAAACCAGTCCAGATTCCCGGTGGAGGAGATTTCAGCAAATTCAACTTCAATAATAAACAGATAAACTGGGAGCAAATAAACCAGGACTTCACAGAAATAAACTGGGAAGAATAGCTAGGAAATACAAACCTGAACCAGTGCCTGGAAAAAATAAGCTCAGTAGCACTAGAAATATGTTCAAACCGCATACCCCCTAAGAAAAAAGAGAAAGAGATGCAGATTGGAACGGGAACGTCGTTCCCTATATAGGCGAAGAAAACGAATCGCGGAACAACTTGAGAGTCGCACCCTATCTCAAGAACGGCGAAGAAGGTTAGGTAGAGAAATAGAAACAATTGAACTCAAGCTACAAGAATCATACAAAACCCAGGAGAGGCAGAGAGAGCAAAAGGCCATCAGTGAAATAGAGAGAAATCCGAAATATTTTTTCTCCTATGCAAAATAAAGATAAAAAAACCACATCTAGTATCGGGCCCCTGCGAAAGGGAGATGGAACTTTCACCGATGACAACAAAGAAATGAGCGAGTTACTGAGGAAGCAGTACGACTCTGTTTTCAGGGACCATTAAATGCACTAAAGATTGATAACCCAAATGAATTTGTCATGGATATGATACCAACATCAAATCATATATCAGACGTCGCCCTATCCCCACTAGATTTTGAAGAAGCCATAAACAGTATGCCTATGCACTCTGCACCAGGCCCGGATTCTTGGAACTCCATATTCATCAAGAACTGTAAAAAACCACTATCGCAGGCCCTTCACATTCTGTGGAGACAAAGCCTAGATACTGGCGTTATCCCTGACATACTAAAAACAGCAGAGAAACAGCATACTAAAAACCACTCCATAAAGGAGGAAATAAGGCAGAGGCAAAAAATTACAGACCGATAGCACTAACATCGCACATCATAAAAATTTTTGAGTGCGCTAAGAAGTAAGATCACAAAATACATGGAATCACAGCATCTCCATAACCCCGGACAACATGGTTTCAGAACAGGGCGCTCTTGCCTGTCGCAGTTGCTGGACCACTATGATATGGCATTAGATGCTATGGAAGACAAACAAAACGCTGATGTAATTTACACAGATTTCGCATAAGCTTTTGATAAATGTGACCATGGTGTTATTGCACATAAAATGCGTTCAAAAGGAATTACCGGGAAAATAGGCAGATGGATCTACAATTTCCTGACCAACAGAACCCAATGTGTAATAGTCAACAAAATAAAATCCAGCCCATCTACCGTGAAGAGCTCAGTCCCCCAGGGTACTGTGCTTGCTCCAGTACTTTTTCTCATCCTCATATCGGACATAGACCAGAACACAACCTATAGCACTGTATCATCCTTTGCAGACGACACTAGGATTTTCATGAGAGTTGGCAACATAGAGGATGTTACGTACTCCTAGCAGAATACGTATATAAATTTAAAATAACTTTTTATTTTATTTTATCATTGCCTGTATATGTACACACATTGTGTTTTTGTAAATTGTCGTATGGTTTGGCAGCGTCAGTGGACAGGAGCGCGGTTGCCTTTGCACACGTCTATTACCTGATTGATACAGGAAAGCTGGACCTGTTCAGTTTGGAAGTTCCAGATGTCACTTTTATTTAGTTAGGTAATAGTTTATATACTGTAATTAAACAGGTGGCACTATACTTATATATTTTGTAAGTAACTATTATCTATAATTTGCATTCTTGTGTGTTTTGAGAAGAAGTGGTTGTTCAATTAGTTTAAAATATTAAAAAGTCCTTAGTTTCCATCCCTCATCCTGGGATGAGGCATACGGGAGGTGAGAATGTGGGTAGCGCCAGAGCGAGAGTCAGTAGCTTCGGGGAACCAGGAGGAGTAACATGTGGGAGATAAGTCTGTTCATTTCTTGTTGTGCCATATCATATCATATTTTATTATACTATATTAGATGAATGACAATATCTTTCATTTATTGTATAAGTTAACTTAACCATCTGTGTTTTTATATTATACTGTCTTGAATATATATCTATATAATATTTTGTATCTATTCTTCAGTCCTAAAGGAAGAGTTTTTATTTATGTGCTCATTACTTATCAAGGGGTTATACTGGTGACGCGCTTTAGAGAGCAGCAGTGGTATCCCTAGACTTAATTAAAGCTTGGCTGCTGTAGGGTCACGAGCCATAACGAACGATAGGTAACAGAGGACACGGCAAACCTCCAATCAGATGTAGATCAGGTCTTTCTATGGGCTACAGAAAAAATTATGGTGTTTAACGAGGATAAGTTCCAGCTCATGCGCTACGGAAAAATTGAAAATATAAAAACAGAAACCACGTACAAAACTCAGGCAAATCATAACATAGAACGAAAAGGCAATGTAAAGGATCTGGGTGTACTCATGTCGGAAGACCTTACCTTTAAAGAACACAATAAAGTAGCCGTCACAACTGCAAGAAAAATGACAGGTTGGATAACAAGAACTTTTCACACTAGAGATGCTATACCGATGATGATACTTTTCAAAACGCTTGTGCTCTCTAGAGTGGAGTACTGCTGCACAATGACAGCCCCTTTCAAAGCTGGAAAAATTGCTGACCTAGAGAGCGTGCAGAGATCCTTTACTGCTAGAATCCACTCAGTAAAACATCTAAATTACTGGGACCGACTAAAGAGCCTAAATCTGTATTCCCTTGAGCGCAGGCGGGAGAGATACATAATAATTTGCACGTGGAAAATAATTGAGGGGCTGGTCCCAAACCTGCACACAGAAATAACACCACATGAGACCAGAAGACATGGCAGGATGTGCAGAATACCCCCGTTGAAAAGCAGAGGTGCAACAGGTACTCTGAGAGAGAACTCTATCAACATCATAGGCCCGAGACTGTTCAACACGCTTCCACTACATATAAGGGGCATAACTGGCAAACCCCTCACAGTGTTCAAGAGAGAACTGGATAAGCACCTCCAAAGGATACCTGATCAACCAGGCTGTGACTCATACGTCAGGCTGCGAGCAGCCGCGTCTAACAGCCTGGTTGATCAGTCCAGCAACCAGGAGGCCTGGTCGACGACTGGGCTGCCGGGACACTAAGCCCCGGAAGCACCTCAAGGTAACCTCAAGGTAACCTCAAGGTAACCTCAAGGTAAGATGGCATTAATGCAGTAGTGATACTTGCCTCTACACATATAACGGCAGGAACCATCCCTCGTCACTGACAGTTACCGTATAACCCGTCCCAACCCTCCTGTATGTAGCTACCCGAGGCGATTGTCAAGTGTCTTGGCTTGTTCCACCAGACTGTTGGTCACAGATGTACGCAGTCCAACGTAACACAACCAAGGTTGATCAGATAAACTACTGGGTGAATTCTCCCCCCCTCCCCCGACATTTTTAGTACAATATCGTGAGCTGTTATGTCTGTAACTGTAAAATGTGATAAACGGGTCTGCCAGAATTACCTGTAGGCTTAGCCGGAGCTTAGCGACACTTCCCCGCTGGTTTGTACATTTATCACGTGTGCAAAATTTTCCTTTTTATCAATACTGAAATGGTGAGAGTTGCCAAGACGGGGAATTTGTTTAGCAAGTCTGGATAGGGATTGTTTAGTGGAGGCGAGTAATTACACGAATGGATCATATGCGAACATTTGATGTTGTAAGTGTCGCGTCTATATTTAGTGTGGTAATATATATAATATTTAGGCTTAAGACGCTGCATATATATAAAAATCAACAAAGTAAATATAAAGATGAAGGTAAAGGCTAATCTTATCGTTCACAAAGGCGTCAACATACAGGGGACTCGCTGCCGGCGCCATTGCTAGCTGGCCGTACACGTTTTTGTTCCCCGGAAGACTTTAGATTCTGAGCACCCATCAACTCAAATCACCGCGGTGTTGTGAGGGAGAACACAAATATTCCATGACCCAGAGAATATATTGTTTGGAAGGAAATAATCAGTTTAGTCTACAGTTGGTGGGTAAACAACGTTGTTGATCAGCTGCTGTCCAGCCGACTAGTACGCAGGCAACCCAAACTGTTGTACCGCACTCGTCGCCCATGATAGATCTGTTTTTTGTTTTTATGAGGACCGTATCACTGATAGCTCAGTCCTACCCTGAAAGGGGAGTTGATGCCCCACAGGTGCACCTTAGGTGTATTGAGCCTTACCGGAAAAAGTAGGCCAAACTGCTCAAATAGGTGTTAGGTATCCCTGATTCCACTTGGCGGAATCATTTTAAGACCACCGTTGGAGGGGAATTAATTTCACCAGGCCTAGGAGTCTCGGGCATTAGGTAGGGCCATGAATCGGTCCTTATTACATGGAGACGTCATGGGGAACTCAGAAACAATGGCGGCAGCTTTCAGAAGAGGGGCAGATGGTCGAGGTGCAGCAAGCACTGAAGAAAACTGCTATCGAGGCTACACCACGTGCTTTTACCACCAAAACACCATACATAATGGACCTGGACAGGACATCATCAGTCGCAAACCAGCCAGTGTCAGACAATGTACCCCTTCTCCACAGCCCAGCCTCAGGACATCAGTATGAGACAAGAGAGGACACCACCAGTTTCACACCAGACATCGTCACTCTGCACATCTTACAAGTTTTGGATAATGCAGACAGACCAATTTACTTCAGCATATGTAGTAGCTGCAGCATATTAATAACGGCAATGGAAGAGGATCAACCAGAGCTCAAACTTTCCATCACATTCAACCAGAGAAGATAATGACACCACGAGACCAGCAGACTGCAAATTGCTTAGAAAAAGTCCTACAAGGGAATCCTGTGAGCTTGGAAAGCTGGACCCCTCAAAGACTAACAAGTCGTGCTTTTGAGATACCCAATCGAATTTCCACTGGATTCAGTACTAGAACAAAAGCTAATCCTGAATGCGGAACGATGCCGCACAAAAACAAAGCAGTGACACGTCAGGTTCTGGTGACCGCCATGAGACATGTGCCAGAAACTTTCAATCTTGGAAATTGGGGAACATACAGACCATACGTCGTGGAACCTTCTGTGCGGCTTCAGATGTCAGAAATACGGCCACAATCAATCATGCTGCACCGGACAGGAGAGATGTGGAGTGTACAGTCTGAGGCATCCAACCAAAGACTGTGTAGCCAAGCACAAGGCAAGCCTGACCACAACAGCCAAATGTTCAAATTGTGGAGGGAACATCATGCCTGGAGCACAACCTCCTTTGTACGGAACGAAAGGGTGCAGACAGATCAGTCCAGGATAAATGCAAAGACCAGCACTACATATATCAACGTGTGGAACAAAAGTGCACACCAACAAGACTCTCTCATACAACAAAATTTTCTAAATCAATCAATTCCAAATCGGAAAATATAAAAATGATGCAAAGTACAACAAAAGCAAAAAAGCAATTACTTTTGGAATAAATAATTTTTTTTACAGAGATCCAGCTGAAAAAAAATTGAAAATCGTGGCAGAGATTGTCATAAATTGCCTACAGAGGACTCAGAACGGCACACAACAAAAAACTCGAGAAATCACTTGGGTAATAATGGACAAGATCGTGCAGCATACTAGTTATAAGAAATTGAGCCTGAAACAAGACGAAGCATAAGAGGACAAACAACGCGACATGGACATAGACTACGAATAGTCAGGATGTCAAGACACCAGACCATCAACTTTCACAAAAGCAACCGCAAGAAGCAGTGACCACTCAAGATCAACAGAATCTTATAACATAAGGGACAGATATAAATATCTAGTGCAGTCTGATGTCTACCACCACCACCAAAGTAGTATTGAACAGCAGAGATACACAAGTTTCAGCAATAACGGCGGGCGTGAACAATCAAGGCAGACCCAATATGCAGCAACATCAACAACGAAATATTGGATGGCAGTAATGCACAGATTCCGGAAACACAAGAAACGGCCACGAGCAATCAATGCAGACCGATGTGCAGCAATACCAACAGCAAAGGGATGGACAAGAGGGATGCACAAATTCCATCAATGCAGGGGATGACCATGAGCAATCGGTGCAGTCAAATTTCCAGTGACACGACTTACGAGGTAGCAAATATAGAAGTAGATTCTGAAGAAGAGTTCTACTAGAACAGGCAACACCAACCGAAACCGTCGTCTGGCCATTTCGATTAATGCAATGAAACATACACGGTCTTTGAAATAAAAACCTCACCCTTCAGGAAGCTGCAATCAGTACGAAAGCAGATATAATCGTTTTGGTAGAAACTTTTTCTCCCCCACGAAGTCCTTTAGAGTAGCTAGATACCAGCACTTTATTATACGGAATGAACAGGGGAGACAGAGGGCCTTAACCCTAGTCAGAAACACCATACCCAGCAAGAAAATAGACCCAGTTTCACGTTGGGTTGGAGAAGAGGTATTAGCAGTAACAGTGAATATGGCTAATATTAAGCTTCTCGTATACATCTACAAGCTCCCTAGACGTAAATTAGGAGAAGAGGCAGTGCTTGCCTTGGTCACGCATGAAAATGTAATTATTGCTGGGGAATTTAATGCTCATCATAAAGAGTTAGGTGCGACTGGGCCAGCCAATGCAGAAGGGTGCTATTTAGCTGCTGCTCTGAGAGAAGTACATGAAATTATACATAACACTGGGAACCCACTCACATTCAAGGGGGTCTTGTATTAATCTCAACAGCACTCAAGCATCAGGCGAAGTGGGAGGTAGACCCTGTGATCACCAGTATCCACAATGCTACTGTCACAACACTAAACATAGAACGACCTCCTACACAACCTAGGTGGAATTTTAAAAAGGCCAACTGGAATATATACCAAGGGGAACTTGAAAAATGGTTGGCAACATACACACTACCTGATAATTTGAACAAACACTAAACCAATCTCCAGGAAGCCATTGCAACTGCTGCAAACAAAGCTCTTCCAGTCATTATCCCAAGAAACATAAAATGAAAGAGTTTCTTTCACCCTATGCCCCTGTTTCCTATCAGTAAAATTGGTACCTGGGTGTTAGTCAGCTGTCACGGGCTGCTTCCTGGGAGTGGAGACCTGGTCAAGGACCGGGCCGCGGGGACACTAAAGCCCCGAAATCATCTCAAGATAACCTCTCAAGATAAGGGGCGAGAAGTCTGACTAGCGAACAGTAACGAGTTGAGTAGCTCAAAGATCGGTGCTGGGACCAATTCTATTTCTAATATATGTTAACGACATGTTTACAGGAGTAGAGTCCTACATGTCGATGTTCGCAGATAACGCAAAGTTGATGAGAAGAGATGTGACAAATAAGGATTGCAGGATCCTCCAAGAGGACCTGAACAGGTTGCAGAGATGGTCAGAGATATGGCTACTGGAGTTCAACACTTGCAAATGTAAAGTTATGGAAATGGGACTAGGTGATAGGAGACCAAAGGGACAGTACACAATGAAGGGGGAACAGCCTACTTGTGACGACACGAAAAAGAGACCTGGGCGTGGACGTAACACCTAATCTATCTCCTGAAGCACATATAAATAGGAAAAATGATAGCAGTGTACTCTACACTGGCAAAAGTTAGAACATCATTCAGAAACCTAAGTAAGGAGGCATTTAGGGCGCTTTTCACTGCCGACATGAGGCCAGTCTTAGAGAATGCCGCCTTATCATGGAGTCCCCATCTGAAGAAGCATATAAGGAAACTGGAAAAGGTTCAGAGGT
>NW_027189131.1:615142-644058 GCF_040958095.1 Procambarus clarkii
ATCCCACAACCAGCAACCCAGTAACACCAGAGGGGAGGACAACTCCACCACCCTCCTCTGCATAGAAACCTCCCCTACCCCGAACCCTCCCTGCCCCCACTCAAATGTTCAGTCAACTCTCCCTACCCCCCCTCACCCCACTCCTACCCTGCTACCCCTCCCCTACTCCCACCATGTCCCCCCTTCCCCCCCACTGGCCTCCCTCCTACTTCATCCCATACCCTCTCTGTCCCCCCTTCCCTTGACCCCTCCCCCCCGCCCCTAACTCCAGTATCCTCTAAGACCCCGTTACCCACCCCACAAATCCTCATGCCCATGGAACAGCTTGACCCATCAGCAGAACGCTCACCAAGAAGGGAACATGAGAAAGGATAGAAGAAAGTCAATCTCAAGGCAATGTACAGTAACACAGATGGGATTACAAATAAAACAAATGAACTTGGAGAATGGGTACTTGAAGAAAACCCAGACATAATTGCACTCACAGACACAAAGCAAACAAAAACCATAACAAATGCAGTATTTCCACAGGACTACTGTGATGTGAGGAAAGAGAGAGAAGGAAGAGGAGGTGGTGGTGTAGCTCTGCTGGTAAGAAAAGGCTGGGATTTTGAGGAAATGGTTTTTCAGGGCTGTGAAGGTTTCAGTGACTACTTGACAAGTACAATAGCAACTGGAGGACAAAAAATTATAGTCAGTCATATATAACCCGCCACCAAATGACAGAAGACCCAGACAGGAGTATGATAGAAACAACATGGCTACCATTAACATAATAGAGAGAACAGCGTCTCTCGCTAGTAGGAATGAAACTGGACTACTAATCATGGGAGGCTTCAACCACGGAAAAATAGACTGGGAGAACAGAGACCTGCATGGAGGACCAGTTACATGGAGAGCTAAGCTGCTGGACGCGGCAACAAGAAACATTTTAAGCCTACACATCAAGGGACCGACAAGAATGAGAGGGAAGGATGAACCAGCCATGCTTGATCTGATATTTACCCTCAATGAGTGGGAAATAAGGGAAGTTAAGATGGAAGCGCCCTTGGGAATGAGTGATCACAGTGTATTGATCATTGAGTACTTGGTAGAGCTAGGACTTATATGCCCCCACCCCCTCCCCGCTCGGCTCGTTGTCGCCGTGTGGGGGCTTCGTGGGCGGCTGCTGGAGTGTGATGCTCCTTAGGACAGTCCTCTGTCCTTTTCTAACCTTGTGCTCCTGCTGCCGTCCTCTCCAATTCTGCTGGGCACCTTTTCCTTTTCCTTCTGTTTCGTTTTTCTCCCCCCTCTTCTCCTATCTGCTTGCCGTTTCCTGCCGACCTTTTGCTCGTTCTGGTTCTTCCATGGACTTCTTCTATTTTGACGCCCGGGTGCTTGAGGAGGCATACTCATGCACCCGTAGAACTGCAGTACCCGACGTCGAGAGCGAGGGGAACCTTTTATTGTCAATCCCCACTTCGTCACTGAACCCGATCTCGACGGACTGTCGGTTTCTTAAGGTGGCGTTTGTGGGGCGTATACTCACGACGCACCCCTAGGAGGCCCCGACAAGATCGGCGATAGCTTCTTGTTGGGTGTCCTGCCTCTAATTGTGGCTCCATGGTGGGTGTGGGGGCACATTCGTGAGTGAATTCTTAATTTCGTCAAGATGATAACCCCTGTTTCGGCTGCTTCTGGCTTACCTTTTCAGGCTCGTGGGGTGGGCGACCAAGCCCCCGAGTCGGTCCGTATTGGAAGACCGGGCTCTGTAGCCTCCGCTGCATTGGGCCCCGACCTTGCTCCTCCTTTGGCCTCTCTGACTCCTTCCCCTGGCTCCCCTCCCTCCTCTGTGGTTGGGTCGAGCCCCAAGCCCCCAGTGGTGACTACCTCGTCCCCTGGCGCGGCTCCTTCTCTAGTTGTAACTACTGCGCCTTTTAACCCCTCTCTCTCTGGGGGTTCTCACCGCCGTCCTCGTCACGGCCGCCCTCGCTCGATTCCTTCCAGTTCTGCTACCTATCAAGCCTTGTTTGGTCCCGCTTCGTGGGCCAAATATTTTGATCTCCTCCCTCTTGATTCTGCGCCTCCTGACGATTTCTCCCTTCATCGACATCTCATTGATTCCGTGGATGCCTCCATTACTTTCAACCCCACTCGTCTCGGTACACGTGTCGTTGCTGCTCCTTCTCAGGATGCTGCTTCCCGCTTGGCTGCCTTATCCTGCCTTGGCGAGACCCCCGTTCGGGTCTCGAAGAACGCTCAATTGAATGCCAGTGTTGGCACTATTTTGCTCCCGCCCCATGTTGCAACCGGTGTTCGGGACCTGCGCGACTGCCACGACGATATTCGCCATATCCTCGCTGCCCAGGGCCATTCTATTCTCCAGGTGGACACGTTTACTCGTCCCCCTCGTGGTAGTCGCCGTCAACCCCTCCGGGTTGTGAAGATTACCTTTGATGGTAGGACCCTTCCACCCTCTGTCATTCTTGCTGGTGCCAGGTGCTCTGTCCAGGAGTACATTCCTTCTCCTCGGCTCTGCAACAAGTGCTGGAGGTTTGGGCATGGTGCCCTCCGCTGCTCCGGGACTGTCTCTCTCTGTCCTTTGTGTGGTGGCGAAGGTCACTCTAAGTCGGAGTGCACTTCTCCCCAGGCTCGTTGCCTCAACTGCGGTGAGGCCCATCCTACCTTCTCCCGTGCGTGTGTCCATTACAAGCTTGAGGCAGCCGTCCTCAACCTGAAGCACCGGGAGCGTTTATCTTTTCCTGAGGCGAGGCGCCAGGTTCGCTGGCTCCCGCCTTATGCTAATATCTCTTATGCTCGCGTGTTGCGCTCTTCCTCTCCTCGTCCTTCCCGCCTTCCTCAGACTCACAACCGTTTCCGGGCCTTGGACCCTGATGCGCCCACTGCCCCCTCCTCTGTTCCTTTGGGTTCTCTCCCGAAGGATCCTCCTCCTGGTCCTCTATCTGGGGTTCCCCTTCCTTCTACCCGGTCTGTCGTGTCTTCTGTGTCTTCTTCCTCGTCCCCCTCCGATCCTCCTTCCCATCCTCTTCCTCCATCTATTGGCTCTCCCCACCGCCTGTCGGTGCGGGCGGATGTCCATCGCTCTCCTAACGGCCGTCGTGTGTGCTCTCGTTCGGCTTCTCCTGTTGAGACACTGGAATCCGTTGCCCGGTACGTAGTTGCTGGGACACCGGTCTCTTTAAGTCAGAAGCGTAAGCCTGGCTCCTCTCCTTCCTCTTCCCCGGCGGGTAAGAAGGCTTCGCTTTCTTCCTCAGCTCCTCCTTCTGGCTCTGTTGCTCCTTCCCCTCCCGTTTCGGTGCTTGCGCCCCCTGTTCCTGCTATGGAGGTTTCTTTGGCCCCTGCTTCCCTTTCGGTTGCTGCTCTTGCTGGGGTGCGCTCCCCTCTTTCTACTCCCCCTCCTCCTGCTGCTGTCCTTGACGGCTCCTCTCCGTTGTCTCCTCCTCTTCCTCCTCCCCCTCCAGACCCTGCCCGCCCACCTCTGCTCTGTTCTCCCGTTTCCTTCCCTCCGTCTTTGCTCAGTTTACCCATGCCCCCTAACCCTGACTTTGCTGACCCTGATCCCGACCCTGATATTCTTTAACGTGCTCTGTTGCTCTTTCGCCTTTGTTTCTTCCTTGTTCTCTGTTTTTGTCCTTTCTCTTCTCGTCGTTGTCCATTCTTCAATGGAACGTTCGAGGTTATTACGCCAATTTCCTCGAACTCCAACTTCTGATTTCGCGGTTTTCGACCCTTTGTGTCTGTCTCCAGGAGCCAATGCTTGGTGCTCGTCCTGGTCGTTTTCATGGCTATTCCTTTCTCTCCCCCCCCCCCAGCCATTGCTGGGGCTTCTAATTCTTCTGCTCTTTTGATTCGGGCTGATGTTCCCTTTGTTCCTTTACTTTTTCCTTCGCCTCTCCATTGTTCTGCTGCTCGTATCTTTGTGGGGAAATGGTACACAGTTTGTTCCATTTATCTCCCCCCGAGTGTCCCGCTCTCTCTTCCTGATTTGAAACACCTCCTGGACTCCTTGCCGGAGCCTGTGCTCCTGCTGGGTGACTTCAATTGTCGTCATTCTCTTTGGGGTGACGTTCTGACGAATACCCGGGGTCGCCTCCTTGAGCCGTTTCTCCTCTCTTCTTCCCTGTCTCTTCTGAATTCTGGTGAGCCCACTCATTTGGACTCTCGGACTCGCACCCTTTCTTGTCTTGATCTTTCTCTCTGCTCTTCTTCTCTTTACTTAGATTTCACGTGGCAGGTTCTTGATGACCTCCATGGAAGTGATCATTTCCCCATCCTTGTTTCCTTTTTCTCTTTTCGCCCTTCCCTCTCTTTCCCTAGGTGGCAGTTTGCTAAGGCAGACTGGACCCTATTTACCCTCAGTGCTGCTCTCCCTGACCTCTCCCTTCTGCCTCTCTCTCACGCTCTCCTCCTTTTTCATGACACTGTCTTCAACGCTGCCCTCCGCTCTATTCCTCGCTCTTCCTCTCGGGGTCCACGGAAGTGCGTTCCCTGGTGGAATGCGGACTGTGCTCGGGCTGTCCGCTGTAAGCGTGCAGCCTGGAAGAGGCACCGCCGTAGGCAGACGACCGATTCTTTTCTCTTCTTTCGGAAAGCGAGTGCGGTGGCCCGTAGGGCCATCCGTACGGCTAAACGTGAATGTTGGGCATCTTATGTCTCAACAATTACGTCCGAGACCCCTCTGGCCCAGATCTGGAAGCGTATCCGCAAGATAGCGGGTAAGTTCGTTCCCGATGTTTCACCGGTCCTTCACCTCCATGATACTCTTGTGGCGGACCCGTTGCAGGTCGCTTCCGAACTGGGTTCCCATTTTTCTTCTGTTAGCTCTGGTCTTCATCTTCCCCAATCTTTCCTTCTTCGTAAACCTGTCCTTGAGTCTCGTCCTTTAGATTTCTGCACTCATCTTCAGCTTCCCTATAATGATCCCTTCTCTCTCTCTGAACTTCGTTCTGCCCTGGCTCTCTGCGGTTCTACGGCGGCGGGCTCCGATGGTATTCATTATGAGATGCTTCGCCATCTCCCTCCGAGCACGTCTCAGTATTTACTGAGTCTGTATAATCGGATCTGGGAGTCGTCGTCAGTCCCTGAGGACTGGCTCGATGCCGTTGTCCTCCCTGTTCGCAAACCGGGGTCTCTGGGTACTTCCCCTAAGGACTTTCGCCCTATTGCTCTCACAAGTTGTGTCTGCAAACTCTTTGAACGTATGGTTAACGTTCGTCTGATGTGGTTCCTGGAACACCATCACCTCCTCTCCCCTTCTCAATTTGGTTTCCGCAAGTGCCGCAGCACGACAGATGTCCTGGTGAACTTGGAGGTCTATATTCGTACTGCTTTTGCTGCGAAGACCTCCGTTGTTGCCGTCCTTTTTGACCTAGAAAAGGCTTACGACACCACTTGGCGTTATCATATCCTATCTCAACTTCATTCTTTTGGCCTTCGTGGTCATCTCCCTCTCTTTCTCCGCAGCTTCCTCTCTCGTCGTTCCTTTCGGGTGCGCCTTGGTACCGCTCTCTCTCCCTCTTTTCAGCAATACGAAGGTGTGCCCCAGGGTAGTGTTCTGAGCACTACTCTTTTTCTTGTTGCCCTCAATGGTCTTCTTTCCTCTCTTCCTTCTGGTGTCTTCTCCGCTCTCTATGTCGATGATCTTACCCTTTGTTGTCAGGGTGATGATTCGCCTCTCCTTCAACGCCGGCTTCAACTTGCAATTGATGCCGTGTCGTCTTGGGCCACAGGTCATGGCTTCAAGTTCTCTACTTCTAAGACTTGTGCCATGACTTTTACGCGGAAACGGGTTGTTCTTCGTCCCTCTTTGTCACTTTATGGTCATCCCCTTGAATACAAAGATTCCGCGAAGCTTTTGGGGTTATTCCTTGACACTCGTTTGTCTTGGTCTCCCCATATCTCTTACCTCCGTGTTGAGTGCTCTAAGGCCCTTACCCTCCTTCGGGTCTTGTCCCATACTTCTTGGGGGGCAGATAGGCGCACTCTCCTTGCTTTACATTCCTCTCTCGTCCTGTCTAAGCTCGATTATGGTTGCCCTGCTTACTCGTCTGCTTCTCCTTCTACTCTTCGCCGTCTTGATGCTTTGCACCATACTGGGTTGCGCCTCAGTTCTGGTGCCTTTCGTTCGACTCCCATCCTTAGCTTGTATGTTGACACTGGCTTCCTGTCTCTCCAGGACCGCCGTGATCGCTACTGTCTTCGCTATCTTGCGCGGTCCTTGCAACATCCTTCCTCTCGCCTCTGTCGTGCTTTAACTTTTACCCCTCCTGCGGTTCCTGTTCCTCTTCACCACCTCCCTCTTTCTGTCCGGTTATCTCGCCTACAGGATTCTCTCTCCGTTCGTATTTCTGATGTTTCTCCTCGTGTTGTTCCTTCTTTGCCCCCGTGGAGGGTCCCTCTTCCGCGGTTTTGTACTTCCTTGACCCGTATCACTAAAGCTTTTACCCCTCCTACGGTTCTAAAACGCCTTTTCCTCGAGCACTTTTCTTCTCACTCCCGCTCCGTTTCTGTCTTCACCGATGGGTCTAAGTCAGCGGACGGTGTTGGCTACTCTGTTGTTTTTCCTGATCGCACTTATATGTGTCGCTTGCCTCCGGAGACTAGCATCTTTACAGCAGAACTTTATGCTATTCTCTATGCTCTTCGTCTCCTGCTTTCTCGTTGTCAGTCCTCCTTTGTGGTTGTTGTTGACTCTCGTAGTGCCCTCATGGCTCTCGGGTCCTTTAATCCGGTTCATCCAGTAGTTGTCGAGATCCAGCATTGGCTGTTTCTCGTTCACAGTAAATTTAAGTCGGTTGAGTTTTGTTGGGTTCCCAGCCATATTGGTGTGTCTTTAAATGAGCGTGCGGATGCTGCCGCTAAGGAAGCTGTCCGCTCTTGTCCCATCTCTCGTAAAGGCATTCCGTATTCCGACTTTTACCCAGTTATCCATTCCTCAGTTCTTACCCGTTGGCAGGCTTCTTGGTTGTCTGTTACTGGTAACAAGCTACGTACTCTTAAATGTTGTGTTTCCTCGTGGCCGTCCTCCTTCCACCGTAACCGGCGGTGGGAAACAGCTCTGGCGAGGTTGCGTATTGGCCATACTCGCTTAACCCATGGTCACTTGATGGAGCGCCGCCCTGCTCCTTATTGTCCTAGTTGCATTGTCCCTCTTACGGTCGTGCATGTCCTTCTTGAATGTCCTGACTTCCAGGACGAGCGTGTGTCTTGCTTTCCGACCACCCCTCGCGGTCACCTGTCCCTCGATAGAATTCTTGGTGACTCGGATACTTTTGATATCGTTCGCCTTATGCGTTTTTGTTCTCGTATTGGCATCCTTGATGATATTTAGCGCCCTCTGATTATTTTGCGTATTTGATGGTGCTACATAGCCTTCCCGGTTTGGTGCCTTCTTTTGATAATTACTTACTTACTTACTTATATGCCCCCCAAAAAACTAGAAAACAAAAGGCTGGCATACTGAAAAGGGAATTATGAGGAGATGAGAAGTTTCCTAAGGGATATACCATGGGACACAGACCTCAGAGCTAAGTCGGTACATGATGGTCTGTCACCCAAAAGTGTCAGGAGGCAGTAAACAGGTTTATCCCGGTCCAAAGGGAAAACTCCGGGAATCAAAAGAAAAATCCATGGTTTAACAGGGCATGTATGGAAGCAAAGGAACTGAACAAAAGGGCGTGAAATAGCCCTTAAATCCGAAATAACAGAACACTAGAATGCAGAGAGAGATATACCAGAGAACCAGGAATGAGTATGTTAGGGTGAGAAGAGCAGCAGAGAAAAATTATGAAAATGATATAGCAAACAAAACCAAGACCGATCCAAAGCTACTTCACAGTCAAATCAGAAGGAAAACAACAGCGAAAGAACAGGTAATGAAACTTAGAATAGGCGAGAACAGGTATACAGAGAACGACATAGAGGTGAGTGAAGAACTCAATAAGGTGTTCCAAAAGGTCGTCACAATAGAACATGGTGAGGTTACTGTGCTAGGAAAGGGAGGTAAACCAGGCGGCCTTGGAAGGGTTCAAAATTACGAGAGATGAGATCAAGAGAAACCTGTTGGATCTTGATGTGAGAAAGGCTGTTGGTCCAGACGGGATCTTACCATGGGTATTTGAAAGAGTGTGCAGAGGCACTCTGCTTGCCACTCTCCATAGTGTATAGTAGGTCACTGGAGACGAGAGACTTACCAGAAATATGGAAGGAAGCTAATGTGGTCCCAATGCACAAAAAGGGTGTCAGACAAGAGGCACTGAACAACAGGTCAGCGTCCATAACTTGTATACCATGCAAAGTGCTGGAGAAGATCGTGAGAAAAAATCTAGTAACTCATCCTGAAGAAGGGACTTCGTGACAAATCGCCAACATAGGTTCAGGGAGGGTAAATCTTGCTTTACAGGCTTAATAGAATTCTATGATCAGGTGACAAAGATTAAGCAAGAACGAGAAGGCTTTGCGGACTTCATTTTTTTTGGACTGTCGGAAAGCCTTTGACACAGTCCCCCATAAGAGGCTGGTACATAAGCTGGAGAGACAGGGAAGGGTAACTGGTAAAGTGCTCCAGTGGATAAGGGAATACCTAAGCAATAGGAAGCAAAGAATTGCAGTGAGGGGGTGAGACCTCAGATTAACGTGAAGTCACCAGTGGAGTCCCACGGGGCTCTGTACTCGGTTCTATCCTGTTGCTGATATATGTAAATGATCTGCCAGAGGATATAAACTCATTCCTCTTAATGTTTGCTGACGATGCCAAAATTATGAGGAGGATTAAGACAGAGGAGGACTGTTTGAGGCTTCAAGAAGACCTAGACAAACTAAAGGAATGGTGGAACAAATGGTTGTTAGAGTTTAACCCAAGCAAATGTAATGTAATGAAGATAGGTGTAGGGAGCGGGAGACCAGTTAGGGAGTATCATTTGTGAGATTAAATTCTTCGAGTCAGACCCCCTCCCCGCTCAGCTCGTTTTCGCCGTGTGGGGGCTTAGTGGGCGGCTGCCGGAGTGTGATGCTCCTTGGGACAGTCCTCTGTCCTTTTCTATAGCCTTGTGCTCCTGCTGCCGTCCTCTCTAATTCTGCTAGGCATCTTTTCCTTTTCCTTCTGTTTCGTTTTTCTCCCCCCTCTTCTCCTATCTGCTTGCCGTTTCCTGCCGACCTTTTGCTCGTTCTGGTTCTTCCCTTGGACTTCTTCTATTTTGACGCCTGGGTGCTTGAGGAGGCATACTCTTGCACCCGTAGAACTGCAGTACCCGACGTCGAGAGCGAGGGGAACCTTTTATTGTCCATCCCCACTTCGTCACTGAACCCGATCTCGGCGGACTGTCGGTTTCTTAAGGTGGCGTTTGTGGGGCGTATACTCGCGACGCACCCCTAGGAGGCCCCGACAAGATCGGCGATAGCTTCTTGTTGGGTGTCCTGCCTCTAATTGTGGCTCCATGGTGGGTGTGGGGGCACATTCGTGAGTGAATTCTTCTTTTCGTCAAGATGATAACCCCTGTTTCGGCTTCTTCTGGTTTACCTTCTCAGGCTCGTGGGGTGGGCGACCAAGCCCCCGAGTCGGTCCGTATTGGAAGACCGGGCTCTGTAGCCTCCGCTGCATTGGGCCCCGACCTTGCTCCTCCTTTGGCCTCTCTGACTCCTTCCTCTGGCTCCCCTCCCTCCTCTGTGGTTGGGTCGAGCCCCAAGCCCCCAGTGGTGACTACCTCGTCCCCTGGCGCGGCTCCTTCTCTAGTTGTAACTACTGCGCCTTTTAACCCCTCTCTCTCTGGGGGTTCTCACCGCCGTCCTCGTCACGGCCGCCCTCGCTCGATTCCTTCCAGTTCTGCTACCTATCAAGCCTTGTTTGGTCCCGCTTCGTGGGCCAAATATTTTGATCTCCTCCCTCTTGATTCTGCGCCTCCTGACGATTTCTCCCTCCATCGACATCTCATTGATTCCGTGGATGCCTCCATTACTTTCAACCCCACTCGTCTCGGTACACGTGTCGTTGCTGCTCCTTCTCAGGATGCTGCTTCCCGCTTGGCTGCCTTATCCTGCCTTGGCGAGACCCCCGTTCGGGTCTCGAAGAACGCTCAGTTGAATGCCAGTGTTGGCACTATTTTGCTCCCGCCCCATGTTGCGACCGGTGTTCGGGACCTGCGCGACTGCCACGACGATATTCGACATATCCTCGCTGCCCAGGGCCATTCTATTCTCCAGGTGGACACGTTTACTCGTCCCCCTCGTGGTAGTCGCCGTCAACCCCTCCGGGTTGTGAAGATTACCTTTGATGGTAGGACCCTTCCACCCTCTGTCATTCTTGCTGGTGCCAGGTGCTCTGTCCAGGAGTACATTCCTTCTCCTCGGCTCTGCAACAAGTGCTGGAGGTTTGGGCATGGTGCCCTCCGCTGCTCCGGGACTGTCTCTCTCTGTCCTTTGTGTGGTGGCGAAGGTCACTCTAAGTCGGAGTGCGCTTCTCCCCAGGCTCGTTACCTCAACTGCGGTGAGGCCCATCCTACCTTCTCCCGTGCGTGTGTCCATTACAAGCTTGAGGCAGCCGTCCTCAACTTGAAGCACCGGGAGCGTTTATCTTTTCCTGAGGCGTGGCGCCAGGTTCGCCGGCTCCCGCCTTATGCTAATATCTCTTATGCTCGCGTGTTGCGCTCTTCCTCTCCTCGTCCTTCCCGCCTTCCTCAGACTCACAACCGTTTCCGGGCCTTGGACCCTGATGCCCCCACTGCCCCCTCCTCTGTCCCTTTGGGTTCTCTCCCGAAGGATCCTCCTCCTGGTCCTCTGTCTGGGGTTCCCCTTCCTTCTACCCGGTCTGTCGTGTCTTCTGTGTCTTCTTCCTCGTCCCCCTCCGATCCTCCTTCCCATCCTCTTCCTCCATCTATCGGCTCTCCCCGCCGCCTGTCGGTGCAGGCGGATGTCCATCGCTCTCCTACCGGCCGTCGTGTGTGCTCTCGTTCGGCTTCTCCTGTTGAGACACTGGAATCCGTTGCCCGGTACGTAGTTGCTGGGACACCTGTCTCTTTAAGTCAGAAGCGTAAGCCTGGCTCCTCTCCTTCCTCTTCCCCGGCGGGTAAGAAGGCTTCGCTTTCTTCCTCAGCTCCTCCTTCTGGCTCTGTTGCTCCTTCCCCTCCCGTTTCAGTGCTTGCGCCCCCTGTTCCTGCTATGGAGGTTTCTTTGGCCCCTGCTTCCCTTTCGGTTGCTGCTCTTGCTGGGGTGCGCTCCCCTCTTTCTACTCCCCCTCTTCCTGCTGCTGTCCTTGACTGCTCCTCTCCGTTGTCTCCTCCTCTTCCTCCTCCTCCTCTTCCTCCTCCTCCTCCTCCTCCTCTTCCTCCTCCTCCTCCGGACCCTGCCCGCCCACCTCTGATCTGTTCTCCCGTTTCCTTCCCTCCGTCTTTGCTCAGTTTACCCATGCCCCCTAACCCTGACTTTGCTGACCCTGATCCCGACCCTGATATTCTTTAACGTGCTCTGTTGGTCTTTCGCCTTTGTTTCTTCCCTGTTCTCTGTTTTTGTCCTTTCTCTTCTCGTCGTTGTCCATTCTTCAATGGAACGTTCGAGGTTATTACGCCAATTTCCTCGAACTCCAACTTCTGATTTCGCGGTTTTCGCCCCTTTGTGTCTGTCTCCAGGAGCCAATGCTTGGTGCTCGTCCTGGTCGTTTTCGTGGCTATTCCTTTCTCTCCCCCCCCCCCCAGCCATTGCTGGGGCTTCTAATTCTTCTGCTCTCTTGATTCGGGCTGATGTTCCCTTTGTTCCTTTACTTTTTCCTTCGCCTCTCCATTGTTCTGCTGCTCGTATCTTTGTGGGGAAATGGTACACAGTTTGTTCCATTTATCTCCCCCCGAGTGTCCCGCTCTCTCTTCCTGATTTGAAACACCTCCTAGACTCCTTGCCGGAGCCTGTGCTCCTGCTGGGTGACTTCAATTGTCGTCATTCTCTTTGGGGTGACGTTCTGACGAATACCCGGGGTCGCCTCCTTGAGCCGTTTCTCCTCTCTTCTTCCTTGTCTCTTCTGAATTCTGGTGAGCCCACTCATTTGGACTCTCGAACTCGCACCCTTTCTTGTCTTGATCTTTCTCTCTGCTCTTCTTCTCTTTACTTAGATTTCACGTGGCAGGTTCTTGATGACCTCCATGGAAGTGATCATTTCCCCATCCTTGTTTCCTTTTTCTCTTTTCGCCCTTCCCTCTCTTTCCCTAGGTGGCAGTTTGCTAAGGCGGACTGGACCCTATTTTCCCTCAGTGCTACTCTCTCTGACCTCTCCCTTCTGCCCCTCTCTCGCGCTCTCCTCCTTTTTCATGACACTGTCTTCGACGCTGCCCTCCGCTCTATTCCTTGCTCTTCCTCTCGGGGTCCACGGAAGTGCGTTCCCTTGTGGACTGCGGACTGTGCTCGGGCTGTCCGCTGTAAGCGTGCAGCCTGGAAGAAGCACCGCCGTAGGCAGACGACCGATTCTTTTCTTTTCTTTCGGAAAGCGAGTGCGGTGGCCCGTAGGGCCATCCGTACGGCTAAACGTGAATGTTGGGCATCTTATGTCTCAACAATTACGTCCGAAACCCCTCTGGCCCAGATCTGGAAGCATATCCGCAAGATAGCGGGTAAGTTCGTTCCCGATGTTTCACCGGTCCTTCACCTCCATGATACTTTTGTGGCGGACCCGTTGCAGGTCGCTTCCGAACTGGGTTCCCACTTTTCTTCTGTTAGCTCTGGTCTTCATCTTCCCCAATCTTCCCGTCTTCGTAAACCTGTCCTTGAGTCTCGTCCTTTAGATTTCTGCACTCATCTTCAGCTTCCCTATAATGATCCCTTCTCTCTCTCTGAACTTCGTTCTGCCCTGGCCCTCTGCGGTTCTACGGCGGCGGGCTCCGATGGTATTCATTATGAGATGCTTCGCCATCTCCCTCCGAGCACGTCTCAGTATTTACTGAGTCTGTATAATCGGATCTGGGAGTCGTCGTCAGTCCCTGAGGACTGGCTTGATGCCGTTGTCCTCCCTGTTCGCAAACCGGGGTCTCTGGGTACTTCCCCTAAGGACTTTCGCCCTATTGCTCTCACAAGTTGTGTCTGCAAACTCTTTGAACGTATGGTTAACGTTCGTCTGATGTGGTTCCTGGAACACCATCACCTCCTCTCCCCTTCTCAATTTGGTTTCCGCAAGTGCCGCAGCACGACAGATGTCCTGGTGAACTTGGAGGTCTATATTCGTACTGCTTTTGCTGCGAAGACCTCCGTTGTTGCCGTCCTTTTTGACCTAGAAAAGGCTTACGACACCACTTGGCGTTATCATATCCTATCTCAACTTCATTCTTTTGGCCTTCGTGGTCATCTCCCTCTCCTTCTCCGCAGCTTCCTCTCTCGTCGTTCCTTTCGGGTGCGCCTTGGTACCGCTCTCTCTCCCTCTTTTCAGCAATACGAAGGTGTGCCCCAGGGTAGTGTTCTGAGCACTACTATTTTTCTGGTTGCCCTCAATGGTCGTCTTTCCTCTCTTCCTTCTGGTGTCTTCTCCGCTCTCTATGTCGATGATCTTACCCTTTGTTGTCAGGGTGATGATTCGCCTCTCCTTCAACGCCGGCTTCAACTTGCAATTGATGCCGTGTCGTCTTGGGCCACAGATCATGGCTTCAAGTCCTCTACTTCTAAGACTTGTGGCATGACCTTTACGCGGAAACGGGTTGTTCTTCGTCCCCCTTTGTCACTTTATGGTCATCCCCTTGAATACAAAGATTCCGCGAAGCTTTTGGGGTTATTCCTTGACACTCGTTTGTCTTGGTCTCCCCATATCTCTTACCTCCGTGTTGAGTGCTCTAAGGCCCTTACCCTCCTTCGGGTCTTGTCCCATACTTCTTGGGGGGCAGATAGGCGCACTCTCCTTGCTTTACATTCCTCTCTCGTCCTGTCTAAGCTCGATTATGGTTGCCCTGCTTACTCCTCTGCTTCTCCTTCTACTCTTCGCCGTCTTGATGCTTTGCACCATACTGGGTTGCGCCTCAGTTCTGGTGCCTTTCGTTCGACTCCAATCCTTAGCTTGTATGTTGACACTGGCTTCCTGTCTCTCCAGGACCGCCGTGATCGCTACTGTCTTCGCTATCTTGCGCGGTCCTTGCAACATCCTTCCTCTCGCCTCTGTCGTGCTTTAACTTTTACCCCTCCTGCGGTTCCTGTTCCTCTTCACCACCTCCCTCTTTCTGTTAGGTTATCTCGCCTACAGGATTCTCTTTCTGTTCGTATTTCTGATGTTTCTCCTCGTGTTGTTCCTTCTTTGCCCCCGTGGAGGGTCCCTCTTCCGCGGTTTTGTACATCCTTGACCCTTATCACTAAAGCTTTTACCCCTCCTACGGTTCTAAAACGCTTTTTCCTCAAGCACTTTTCTTCTCACTCCCGCTCCGTTTCTGTCTTCACCGATGGGTCTAAGTCAGCGGACAGTGTTGGCTATTCTGTTGTTTTTCCTGATCGCACTTATATGTGTCGCTTGCCTCCGGAGACTAGCATCTTTACAGCGGAACTTTATGCTATTCTCTATGCTCTTCGTTTCCTGCTTTCTCGTTGTCAGTCTTCCTTTGTAGTTGTTGTTGACTTTCGTAGTGCCCTCATGGCTCTCGGGTCCTTTAATCCGGTTTAATAGTCTAATAGGGGGTATAGGTGTTGTGTTAGTTGTCTCTTCAGAGGTTGCATGGCTTTTACATGGCTTGGTTGCATGGCAGTCTACACTAAGGAAACGAACATAGGAATGTGCCTAAATGCCAACAGCGACTGCCCAGACAGGTACAAGAGGAGTGTTGTTAACGCATATGTCGACCGTGCTCTCAGCCACAGCTCAGAATGGAAGCAAGTCGACGAAGAACTCTGTTGGGTAAGGCAGGTCCTAGTCAATAACGGCTTCTCAAATGGTTTCGTCGAAGACATCATAAGAAGGAAAGTGAAAAGCCATGCAACCTCTGAAGAGACAACTAACACAACACCTATACCCCCTATTAGACTATTTTACAGGAACTTCTTTTCCACAGCTCATAAAACGGAGGAAAGGGTCCTGAAAGATATTGTTAATAGAAACGTTATCCCTACAGACAAAAATCAGAGGATACAACTGACGATTTACTATAAAACCAGAAAAACGGCCAGCCTACTCATGAGAAACTCTCCAGACACAAAACAGAACGCATTAAAAGAGACTAACGTCGTCTATGCCTTCAAATGCCCTCTTGGTGACTGTAAGCTCCAAAAAACCCAGTATATAGGCAAGACAACAACATCTCTTTCTAGGCGTTTAACGATGCATAAGCAACAGGGCTCCATTAAGGAACATATAATCTCTTCCCACAACCAAACCATTGCCAGAGAAATCCTAGTAACACAGAAATCATCGATAGATACAGCGATAGCAGGCGGCTTGACGTTTGCGAGGCACTACACATCAAGAAGTCAACACCAGCAATCAACAGCCAATTATTGCACAACTATATTCTACCCACCTCAAGACTCCGCTCCAATATAGAAGCATCAAGAAATATGGAACAATAGGCTTTCTACAAACACTTCTATTCAATATCCATTGTTTCGTGTTCTGTCTTGTGTTGATGAAATTAATACCCTATTAATACACCTCTTGTTCTGTCTTGTGTTGATGAAATTAATACCCTATTAATACCACTTCTTGTTCTGTCTTGTGTTAATGCCACATCACCCCTTCCACCTCACTCAAATGTAGATATAAAATCGGAGATGCGTAAGTTCTATTCAGTTGTGTATTTGTGAACTAAAGTCTTTGAAAATGTAATACGTTTTACGAAACGCGCTCGTGTCGTGTCAGACTAGAAATAAAAATGAATTTTGGAGAATTGATTTTTGATTTACATCCAACAGTGAAAAGAAATGTACGAAAGGTTGAGAAAATTCGTGTTAGAATTATTAATCTTACTTTTTCGGTCATATTTAATAATATATGTCTACAGGAAAGACTGCTACCAAAATATACTAATATATATATATATATATATATATATATATATATATATATATATATATATATATATATATATATATATATATATATATATAAGGCACAACTCTCCTAAACACGAGAGTGAAGTATACAACTTTAGAACACTTTCCCACCAGGAGACTCGAACCCTAGCCAGCACAGAAGCCTTCCAGCAACTGGCATAACAGGTACGCCTTAACCCGCTCCACCACCTGCTCAGACCCTTAAAAGAGATGGTAATTTCGGGGTATTTATATACCATAAAGATCACCACCTCCCAAGAGCACTAGAGCAAGTGAGAGGTCATTTATACGTTTATTTCATCAAGTCCCTGTTAATATGGGAGAACACTGTGTCTATGCTTAAGGCACAACTCTCCTAAACACGAGAGTGAAGTATACAACTTTAGAACACTTTCCCACCAGGAGACTCAAACCCTAGCCAGCACAGAAGCCTTCCAGCAACTGGCATAACAGGTACGCCTTAACCCGCTCCACCACCTGCTCAGACCCTTAAAAGAGATGGTAATTTCGGAGTATTTATATACCCCAAAAATCACCACCTCCCAAGAGCACTAGAGCAAGTGAGGGATCATTTATACGTTTATTTCATCAAGTCCCTGTTAATATGGGAGAACACTGTGTCTATGCTTAAGGCACAACTCTCCTAAACACGAGAGTGAAGTATACAACTTTAGAACACTTTCCCACCAGGAGACTCGAACCCTAGCCAGCACAGAAGCCTTCCAGCAACTGGCATAACAGGTACGCCTTAACCCGCTCCACCACCTGCTCAGACCCTTAAAAGACATGGTAATTTCGGAGTATTTATACACCCCAAAGATCACCACCTCCCAAGAGCACAAGAGCAAGTGAGGGGTCATTTATACGTTTATTTCATAAAGTCCCTGTTAATATGGGAGAACACTGTGTCTATGCTTAAGGCACAACTCTCCTAAACACGAGAGTGAAGTATACAACTTTAGAACACTTTCCAACGAGGAGACTCGAACCCTAGCCAGCACAGAAGCCTTCCAGCAACTGGCATAACAGGTACGCCTTAACCCGCTCCACCACCTGCTCAGACCCTTAAAAGAGATGGCAATTTCGGAGTATTTATATACACCAAAGATCACCACCTCCCAAGAGCACTAGAGCAAGTGAGGGGTCATTTATACGTTTATTTCATCAAGTCCCTGTTAATATGGGAGAACACTGTGTCTATGCTTAAGGCACAACTCTCCTAAACACGAGAGTGAAGCATACAACTTTAGAACACTTTCCCACCAGGAGACTCGAACCCTAGCCAGCACAGAAGCCTTCCAGCAACTGGCATAACAGGTACGCCTTAACCCGCTCCACCACCTGCTCAGACCCTTAAAAGAGATGGTAATTTCAGAGTATTTATATACCCCAAAGATCACCACCTCCCAAGAGCACTAGAGCAAGTAAGGGGTCATTTATACTTTTATTTCATCAAGTCCCTGGTAATATGGGAGAACACTGTGTCTATGCTTAAGGCACAACTCTCCTAAACACGAGAGTGAAGTATACACCTTTAGTACACTTTCTTACCAGGAGACTCGAACCCTAGCCAGCACAGAAGCCTTCCAGCAACTGGCATAACAGGTACGCCTTAACCCGCTCCACCACCTGCTCAGACCCTTAAAAGAGATGGTAATTTCGGAGTATTTATATACCCCAAAGATCACCACCTCCCAAGAGCACTAAAGCAAGTGAGGGGTCATTTATACGTTTATTTCATCAAGTCCCTGTTAATATGGGAGAACACTGTGTCTATGCTTAAGGCACAACTCTCCTAAACACGAGAGTGAAGTATACAACTTTAGAACACTTTCCCACCAGGAGACTCGAACCCTAGCCAGCACAGAAGCCTTCCAGCAACTGGCATAACAGGTACGCCTTAACCCGCTCCACCACCTGCTCAGACCCTTAAAAGAGATGGTAATTTCGGGGTATTTATATACCATAAAGATCACCACCTCCCAAGAGCACTAGAGCAAGTGAGAGGTCATTTATACGTTTATTTCATCAAGTCCCTGTTAATATGGGAGAACACTGTGTCTATGCTTAAGGCACAACTCTCCTAAACACGAGAGTGAAGTATACAACTTTAGAACACTTTCCCACCAGGAGACTCAAACCCTAGCCAGCACAGAAGCCTTCCAGCAACTGGCATAACAGGTACGCCTTAACCCGCTCCACCACCTGCTCAGACCCTTAAAAGAGATGGTAATTTCGGAGTATTTATATACCCCAAAAATCACCACCTCCCAAGAGCACTAGAGCAAGTGAGGGATCATTTATACGTTTATTTCATCAAGTCCCTGTTAATATGGGAGAACACTGTGTCTATGCTTAAGGCACAACTCTCCTAAACACGAGAGTGAAGTATACAACTTTAGAACACTTTCCCACCAGGAGACTCGAACCCTAGCCAGCACAGAAGCCTTCCAGCAACTGGCATAACAGGTACGCCTTAACCCGCTCCACCACCTGCTCAGACCCTTAAAAGACATGGTAATTTCGGAGTATTTATACACCCCAAAGATCACCACCTCCCAAGAGCACAAGAGCAAGTGAGGGGTCATTTATACGTTTATTTCATAAAGTCCCTGTTAATATGGGAGAACACTGTGTCTATGCTTAAGGCACAACTCTCCTAAACACGAGAGTGAAGTATACAACTTTAGAACACTTTCCAACGAGGAGACTCGAACCCTAGCCAGCACAGAAGCCTTCCAGCAACTGGCATAACAGGTACGCCTTAACCCGCTCCACCACCTGCTCAGACCCTTAAAAGAGATGGTAATTTCGGAGTATTTATATACCCCAAAGATCACCACCTCCCAAGAGCACTAGAGCAAGTGAGGGGTCATTTATACGTTTATTTCATCAAGTCCCTGTTAATATGGGAGAACACTGTGTCTATGCTTAAGGCACAACTCTCCTAAACACGAGAGTGAAGAATACAACTTTAGAACACTTTCCCACCAGGAGACTCGAACCCTAACCAGCACAGAAGCCTTCCAGCAACTGGCATAACAGGTACGCCTTAACCCGCTCCACCACCTGCTCAGACCCTTAAAAGAGATGGTAATTTCAGAGTATTTATATACCCCAAAGATCACCACCTCCCAAGAGCACTAGAGCAAGTAAGGGGTCATTTATACTTTTATTTCATCAAGTCCCTGTTAATATGGGAGAACACTGTGTCTATGCTTAAGGCACAACTCTCCTAAACACGAGAGTGAAGTATACACCTTTAGTACACTTTCTCACCAGGAGACTCGAACCCTAGCCAGCACAGAAGCCTTCCAGCAACTGGCATAACAGGTACGCCTTAACCCGCTCCACCACCTGCTCAGACCCTTAAAAGAGATGGTAATTTCGGAGTATTTATATACCCCAAAGATCACCACCTCCCAAGAGCACAAGAGCAAGTGAGGGGTCATTTATACGTTTATTTCATAAAGTCCCTGTTAATATGGGAGAACACTGTGTCTATGCTTAAGGCACAACTCTCCTAAACACGAGAGTGAAGTATACAACTTTAGAACACTTTCCAACGAGGAGACTCGAACCCTAGCCAGCACAGAAGCCTTCCAGCAACTGGCATAACAGGTACGCCTTAACCCGCTCCACCACCTGCTCAGACCCTTAAAAGAGATGGCAATTTCGGAGTATTTATATACCCCAAAGATCACCACCTCCCAAGAGCACTAGAGCAAGTGAGGGGTCATTTATACGTTTATTTCATCAAGTCCCTGTTAATATGGGAGAACACTGTGTCTATGCTTAAGGCACAACTCTCCTAAACACGAGAGTGAAGCATACAACTTTAGAACACTTTCCCACCAGGAGACTCGAACCCTAGCCAGCACAGAAGCCTTCCAGCAACTGGCATAACAGGTACGCCTTAACCCGCTCCACCACCTGCTCAGACCCTTAAAAGAGATGGTAATTTCAGAGTATTTATATACCCCAAAGATCACCACCTCCCAAGAGCACTAGAGCAAGTAAGGGGTCATTTATACTTTTATTTCATCAAGTCCCTGGTAATATGGGAGAACACTGTGTCTATGCTTAAGGCACAACTCTCCTAAACACGAGAGTGAAGTATACACCTTTAGTACACTTTCTTACCAGGAGACTCGAACCCTAGCCAGCACAGAAGCCTTCCAGCAACTGGCATAACAGGTACGCCTTAACCCGCTCCACCACCTGCTCAGACCCTTAAAAGAGATGGTAATTTCGGAGTATTTATATACCCCAAAGATCACCACCTCCCAAGAGCACTAAAGCAAGTGAGGGGTCATTTATACGTTTATTTCATCAAGTCCCTGTTAATATGGGAGAACACTGTGTCTATGCTTAAGGCACAACTCTCCTAAACACGAGAGTGAAGTATACAACTTTAGAACACTTTCCCACCAGGAGACTCGAACCCTAGCCAGCACAGAAGCCTTCCAGCAACTGGCATAACAGGTACGCCTTAACCCGCTCCACCACCTGCTCAGACCCTTAAAAGAGATGGTAATTTCGGGGTATTTATATACCATAAAGATCACCACCTCCCAAGAGCACTAGAGCAAGTGAGAGGTCATTTATACGTTTATTTCATCAAGTCCCTGTTAATATGGGAGAACACTGTGTCTATGCTTAAGGCACAACTCTCCTAAACACGAGAGTGAAGTATACAACTTTAGAACACTTTCCCACCAGGAGACTCAAACCCTAGCCAGCACAGAAGCCTTCCAGCAACTGGCATAACAGGTACGCCTTAACCCGCTCCACCACCTGCTCAGACCCTTAAAAGAGATGGTAATTTCGGAGTATTTATATACCCCAAAAATCACCACCTCCCAAGAGCACTAGAGCAAGTGAGGGATCATTTATACGTTTATTTCATCAAGTCCCTGTTAATATGGGAGAACACTGTGTCTATGCTTAAGGCACAACTCTCCTAAACACGAGAGTGAAGTATACAACTTTAGAACACTTTCCCACCAGGAGACTCGAACCCTAGCCAGCACAGAAGCCTTCCAGCAACTGGCATACAGGTACGCCTTAACCCGCTCCACCACCTGCTCAGACCCTTAAAAGACATGGTAATTTCGGAGTATTTATACACCCCAAAGATCACCACCTCCCAAGAGCACAAGAGCAAGTGAGGGGTCATTTATACGTTTATTTCATAAAGTCCCTGTTAATATGGGAGAACACTGTGTCTATGCTTAAGGCACAACTCTCCTAAACACGAGAGTGAAGTATACAACTTTAGAACACTTTCCAACGAGGAGACTCGAACCCTAGCCAGCACAGAAGCCTTCCAGCAACTGGCATAACAGGTACGCCTTAACCCGCTCCACCACCTGCTCAGACCCTTAAAAGAGATGGCAATTTCGGAGTATTTATATACCCCAAAGATCACCACCTCCCAAGAGCACTAGAGCAAGTGAGGGGTCATTTATACGTTTATTTCATCAAGTCCCTGTTAATATGGGAGAACACTGTGTCTATGCTTAAGGCACAACTCTCCTAAACACGAGAGTGAAGCATACAACTTTAGAACACTTTCCCACCAGGAGACTCGAACCCTAGCCAGCACAGAAGCCTTCCAGCAACTGGCATAACAGGTACGCCTTAACCCGCTCCACCACCTGCTCAGACCCTTAAAAGAGATGGTAATTTCAGAGTATTTATATACCCCAAAGATCACCACCTCCCAAGAGCACTAGAGCAAGTAAGGGGTCATTTATACTTTTATTTCATCAAGTCCCTGGTAATATGGGAGAACACTGTGTCTATGCTTAAGGCACAACTCTCCTAAACACGAGAGTGAAGTATACACCTTTAGTACACTTTCATACCAGGAGACTCGAACCCTAGCCAGCACAGAAGCCTTCCAGCAACTGGCATAACAGGTACGCCTTAACCCGCTCCACCACCTGCTCAGACCCTTAAAAGAGATGGTAATTTCGGAGTATTTATATACCCCAAAGATCACCACCTCCCAAGAGCACTAAAGCAAGTGAGGGGTCATTTATACGTTTATTTCATCAAGTCCCTGTTAATATGGGAGAACACTGTGTCTATGCTTAAGGCACAACTCTCCTAAACACGAGAGTGAATTATACAACTTTAGAACACTTTCCCACCAGGAGACTCGAACCCTAGCCAGCACAGAAGCCTTCCAGCAACTGGCATAACAGGTACGCCTTAACCCGCTCCACCACCTGCTCAGACCCTTAAAAGAGATGGTAATTTCGGAGTATTTATATACCCCAAAGATCACCACCTCCCAAGAGCACTAGAGCAAGTGAGGGGTCATTTATACGTTTATTTCATCAAGTCCCTGTTAATATGGGAGAACACTGTGTCTATGCTTAAGGCACAACTCTCCTAAACACGAGAGTGAAGTATACAACTTTAGAACACTTTCCCACCAGGAGACTCGAACCCTAACCAGCACAGAAGCCTTCCAGCAACTGGCATAACAGGTACGCCTTAACCCGCTCCACCACCTGCTCAGACCCTTAAAAGAGATGGTAATTTCAGAGTATTTATATACCCCAAAGATCACCACCTCCCAAGAGCACTAGAGCAAGTAAGGGGTCATTTATACTTTTATTTCATCAAGTCCCTGTTAATATGGGAGAACACTGTGTCTATGCTTAAGGCACAACTCTCCTAAACACGAGAGTGAAGTATTCACCTTTAGTACACTTTCTCACCAGGAGACTCGAACCCTAGCCAGCACAGAAGCCTTCCAGCAACTGGCATAACAGGTACGCCTTAACCCGCTCCACCACCTGCTCAGACCCTTAAAAGAGATGGTAATTTCGGAGTATTTATATACCCCAAAGATCACCACCTCCCAAGAGCACAAGAGCAAGTGAGGGGTCATTTATACGTTTATTTCATAAAGTCCCTGTTAATATGGGAGAACACTGTGTCTATGCTTAAGGCACAACTCTCCTAAACACGAGAGTGAAGTATACAACTTTAGAACACTTTCCAACGAGGAGACTCGAACCCTAGCCAGCACAGAAGCCTTCCAGCAACTGGCATAACAGGTACGCCTTAACCCGCTCCACCACCTGCTCAGACCCTTAAAAGAGATGGCAATTTCGGAGTATTTATATACCCCAAAGATCACCACCTCCCAAGAGCACTAGAGCAAGTGAGGGGTCATTTATACGTTTATTTCATCAAGTCCCTGTTAATATGGGAGAACACTGTGTCTATGCTTAAGGCACAACTCTCCTAAACACGAGAGTGAAGCATACAACTTTAGAACACTTTCCCACCAGGAGACTCGAACCCTAGCCAGCACAGAAGCCTTCCAGCAACTGGCATAACAGGTACGCCTTAACCCGCTCCACCACCTGCTCAGACCCTTAAAAGAGATGGTAATTTCAGAGTATTTATATACCCCAAAGATCACCACCTCCCAAGAGCACTAGAGCAAGTAAGGGGTCATTTATACTTTTATTTCATCAAGTCCCTGGTAATATGGGAGAACACTGTGTCTATGCTTAAGGCACAACTCTCCTAAACACGAGAGTGAAGTATACACCTTTAGTACACTTTCTTACCAGGAGACTCGAACCCTAGCCAGCACAGAAGCCTTCCAGCAACTGGCATAACAGGTACGCCTTAACCCGCTCCACCACCTGCTCAGACCCTTAAAAGAGATGGTAATTTCGGAGTATTTATATACCCCAAAGATCACCACCTCCCAAGAGCACTAAAGCAAGTGAGGGGTCATTTATACGTTTATTTCATCAAGTCCCTGTTAATATGGGAGAACACTGTGTCTATGCTTAAGGCACAACTCTCCTAAACACGAGAGTGAAGTATACAACTTTAGAACACTTTCCCACCAGGAGACTCGAACCCTAGCCAGCACAGAAGCCTTCCAGCAACTGGCATAACAGGTACGCCTTAACCCGCTCCACCACCTGCTCAGACCCTTAAAAGAGATGGTAATTTCGGGGTATTTATATACCATAAAGATCACCACCTCCCAAGAGCACTAGAGCAAGTGAGAGGTCATTTATACGTTTATTTCATCAAGTCCCTGTTAATATGGGAGAACACTGTGTCTATGCTTAAGGCACAACTCTCCTAAACACGAGAGTGAAGTATACAACTTTAGAACACTTTCCCACCAGGAGACTCAAACCCTAGCCAGCACAGAAGCCTTCCAGCAACTGGCATAACAGGTACGCCTTAACCCGCTCCACCACCTGCTCAGACCCTTAAAAGAGATGGTAATTTCGGAGTATTTATATACCCCAAAAATCACCACCTCCCAAGAGCACTAGAGCAAGTGAGGGATCATTTATACGTTTATTTCATCAAGTCCCTGTTAATATGGGAGAACACTGTGTCTATGCTTAAGGCACAACTCTCCTAAACACGAGAGTGAAGTATACAACTTTAGAACACTTTCCCACCAGGAGACTCGAACCCTAGCCAGCACAGAAGCCTTCCAGCAACTGGCATACAGGTACGCCTTAACCCGCTCCACCACCTGCTCAGACCCTTAAAAGACATGGTAATTTCGGAGTATTTATACACCCCAAAGATCACCACCTCCCAAGAGCACAAGAGCAAGTGAGGGGTCATTTATACGTTTATTTCATAAAGTCCCTGTTAATATGGGAGAACACTGTGTCTATGCTTAAGGCACAACTCTCCTAAACACGAGAGTGAAGTATACAACTTTAGAACACTTTCCCACCAGGAGACTCGAACCCTAGCCAGCACAGAAGCCTTCCAGCAACTGGCATACAGGTACGCCTTAACCCGCTCCACCACCTGCTCAGACCCTTAAAAGAGATGGTAATTTCAGAGTATTTATATACCCCAAAGATCACCACCTCCCAAGAGCACTAGAGCAAGTAAGGGGTCATTTATACTTTTATTTCATCAAGTCCCTGTTAATATGGGAGAACACTGTGTCTATGCTTAAGGCACAACTCTCCTAAACACGAGAGTGAAGTATTCACCTTTAGTACACTTTCTCACCAGGAGACTCGAACCCTAGCCAGCACAGAAGCCTTCCAGCAACTGGCATAACAGGTACGCCTTAACCCGCTCCACCACCTGCTCAGACCCTTAAAAGAGATGGTAATTTCGGAGTATTTATATACCCCAAAGATCACCACCTCCCAAGAGCACAAGAGCAAGTGAGGGGTCATTTATACGTTTATTTCATAAAGTCCCTGTTAATATGGGAGAACACTGTGTCTATGCTTAAGGCACAACTCTCCTAAACACGAGAGTGAAGTATACAACTTTAGAACACTTTCCAACGAGGAGACTCGAACCCTAGCCAGCACAGAAGCCTTCCAGCAACTGGCATAACAGGTACGCCTTAACCCGCTCCACCACCTGCTCAGACCCTTAAAAGAGATGGCAATTTCGGAGTATTTATATACCCCAAAGATCACCACCTCCCAAGAGCACTAGAGCAAGTGAGGGGTCATTTATACGTTTATTTCATCAAGTCCCTGTTAATATGGGAGAACACTGTGTCTATGCTTAAGGCACAACTCTCCTAAACACGAGAGTGAAGCATACAACTTTAGAACACTTTCCCACCAGGAGACTCGAACCCTAGCCAGCACAGAAGCCTTCCAGCAACTGGCATAACAGGTACGCCTTAACCCGCTCCACCACCTGCTCAGACCCTTAAAAGAGATGGTAATTTCAGAGTATTTATATACCCCAAAGATCACCACCTCCCAAGAGCACTAGAGCAAGTAAGGGGTCATTTATACTTTTATTTCATCAAGTCCCTGGTAATATGGGAGAACACTGTGTCTATGCTTAAGGCACAACTCTCCTAAACACGAGAGTGAAGTATACACCTTTAGTACACTTTCTTACCAGGAGACTCGAACCCTAGCCAGCACAGAAGCCTTCCAGCAACTGGCATAACAGGTACGCCTTAACCCGCTCCACCACCTGCTCAGACCCTTAAAAGAGATGGTAATTTCGGAGTATTTATATACCCCAAAGATCACCACCTCCCAAGAGCACTAAAGCAAGTGAGGGGTCATTTATACGTTTATTTCATCAAGTCCCTGTTAATATGGGAGAACACTGTGTCTATGCTTAAGGCACAACTCTCCTAAACACGAGAGTGAAGTATACAACTTTAGAACACTTTCCCACCAGGAGACTCGAACCCTAGCCAGCACAGAAGCCTTCCAGCAACTGGCATAACAGGTACGCCTTAACCCGCTCCACCACCTGCTCAGACCCTTAAAAGAGATGGTAATTTCGGGGTATTTATATACCATAAAGATCACCACCTCCCAAGAGCACTAGAGCAAGTGAGAGGTCATTTATACGTTTATTTCATCAAGTCCCTGTTAATATGGGAGAACACTGTGTCTATGCTTAAGGCACAACTCTCCTAAACACGAGAGTGAAGTATACAACTTTAGAACACTTTCCCACCAGGAGACTCAAACCCTAGCCAGCACAGAAGCCTTCCAGCAACTGGCATAACAGGTACGCCTTAACCCGCTCCACCACCTGCTCAGACCCTTAAAAGAGATGGTAATTTCGGAGTATTTATATACCCCAAAAATCACCACCTCCCAAGAGCACTAGAGCAAGTGAGGGATCATTTATACGTTTATTTCATCAAGTCCCTGTTAATATGGGAGAACACTGTGTCTATGCTTAAGGCACAACTCTCCTAAACACGAGAGTGAAGTATTCACCTTTAGTACACTTTCTCACCAGGAGACTCGAACCCTAGCCAGCACAGAAGCCTTCCAGCAACTGGCATAACAGGTACGCCTTAACCCGCTCCACCACCTGCTCAGACCCTTAAAAGAGATGGTAATTTCGGAGTATTTATATACCCCAAAGATCACCACCTCCCAAGAGCACAAGAGCAAGTGAGGGGTCATTTATACGTTTATTTCATAAAGTCCCTGTTAATATGGGAGAACACTGTGTCTATGCTTAAGGCACAACTCTCCTAAACACGAGAGTGAAGTATACAACTTTAGAACACTTTCCAACGAGGAGACTCGAACCCTAGCCAGCACAGAAGCCTTCCAGCAACTGGCATAACAGGTACGCCTTAACCCGCTCCACCACCTGCTCAGACCCTTAAAAGAGATGGCAATTTCGGAGTATTTATATACCCCAAAGATCACCACCTCCCAAGAGCACTAGAGCAAGTGAGGGGTCATTTATACGTTTATTTCATCAAGTCCCTGTTAATATGGGAGAACACTGTGTCTATGCTTAAGGCACAACTCTCCTAAACACGAGAGTGAAGCATACAACTTTAGAACACTTTCCCACCAGGAGACTCGAACCCTAGCCAGCACAGAAGCCTTCCAGCAACTGGCATAACAGGTACGCCTTAACCCGCTCCACCACCTGCTCAGACCCTTAAAAGAGATGGTAATTTCAGAGTATTTATATACCCCAAAGATCACCACCTCCCAAGAGCACTAGAGCAAGTAAGGGGTCATTTATACTTTTATTTCATCAAGTCCCTGGTAATATGGGAGAACACTGTGTCTATGCTTAAGGCACAACTCTCCTAAACACGAGAGTGAAGTATACACCTTTAGTACACTTTCTTACCAGGAGACTCGAACCCTAGCCAGCACAGAAGCCTTCCAGCAACTGGCATAACAGGTACGCCTTAACCCGCTCCACCACCTGCTCAGACCCTTAAAAGAGATGGTAATTTCGGAGTATTTATATACCCCAAAGATCACCACCTCCCAAGAGCACTAAAGCAAGTGAGGGGTCATTTATACGTTTATTTCATCAAGTCCCTGTTAATATGGGAGAACACTGTGTCTATGCTTAAGGCACAACTCTCCTAAACACGAGAGTGAAGTATACAACTTTAGAACACTTTCCCACCAGGAGACTCGAACCCTAGCCAGCACAGAAGCCTTCCAGCAACTGGCATAACAGGTACGCCTTAACCCGCTCCACCACCTGCTCAGACCCTTAAAAGAGATGGTAATTTCGGGGTATTTATATACCATAAAGATCACCACCTCCCAAGAGCACTAGAGCAAGTGAGAGGTCATTTATACGTTTATTTCATCAAGTCCCTGTTAATATGGGAGAACACTGTGTCTATGCTTAAGGCACAACTCTCCTAAACACGAGAGTGAAGTATACAACTTTAGAACACTTTCCCACCAGGAGACTCAAACCCTAGCCAGCACAGAAGCCTTCCAGCAACTGGCATAACAGGTACGCCTTAACCCGCTCCACCACCTGCTCAGACCCTTAAAAGAGATGGTAATTTCGGAGTATTTATATACCCCAAAAATCACCACCTCCCAAGAGCACTAGAGCAAGTGAGGGATCATTTATACGTTTATTTCATCAAGTCCCTGTTAATATGGGAGAACACTGTGTCTATGCTTAAGGCACAACTCTCCTAAACACGAGAGTGAAGTATACAACTTTAGAACACTTTCCCACCAGGAGACTCGAACCCTAGCCAGCACAGAAGCCTTCCAGCAACTGGCATACAGGTACGCCTTAACCCGCTCCACCACCTGCTCAGACCCTTAAAAGACATGGTAATTTCGGAGTATTTATACACCCCAAAGATCACCACCTCCCAAGAGCACAAGAGCAAGTGAGGGGTCATTTATACGTTTATTTCATAAAGTCCCTGTTAATATGGGAGAACACTGTGTCTATGCTTAAGGCACAACTCTCCTAAACACGAGAGTGAAGTATACAACTTTAGAACACTTTCCAACGAGGAGACTCGAACCCTAGCCAGCACAGAAGCCTTCCAGCAACTGGCATAACAGGTACGCCTTAACCCGCTCCACCACCTGCTCAGACCCTTAAAAGAGATGGCAATTTCGGAGTATTTATATACCCCAAAGATCACCACCTCCCAA